>NC_028639.1:60352360-60385120 GCF_001406875.1 Solanum pennellii
AGATATGTTCAAAAAATTCAGCACTATCTGATTCCATTACTGTATTATCATGAATATCCGGATCTTCGGACTTATGAACCAAAAATCGACATGCCTTACTGTTTGTAGCATATCCAATGAATATACAATCCACAGTCTTAGGCCCTATTTTTACCCTCTTAGGTATAGGAACTTGGACTTTGGCTAGACACCCCCACACTTTGAAATATTTCAAGTTGGGTTTTCTACCTTTCCATTTCTCATATGGAATTACATTTGTCTTTGAGTGAGGCACTCTGTTAAGTATTTGATTTGCTGTAAGGATAGCTTCCCCCCACAAGTTCTGTGGTAAACCTGAACTTATAAGTAATTTATTCATCATTTCTTTTAAAGTTCGGTTTTTCCTTTCTGCAACTCTATTAGACTGAGGAGTGTATGGAGCAGTAGTTTGATGGATTATTCCATTTTCTAAACATATTTCTGCGAATGGAGATTCATATTCTCCACCTCTATCATTTATGATCATTTTGATCTTTTTATCCAACTGATTTTCAACTTCAGTTTTATATTGCCTAAATGCATCTATTGCTTCATCCTTACTATTTAGGAAATAGACATAACAATATCTAGTGCAATCGTCAATAAAATTTATGAAATACTTTTTCCCACCACGTGATGATGTTGACTTCATGTCACAAATACCAGTGTGAATCAATTCTAAAGGATTTGAATTCCTTTCAACAGATTTATAAGGATGCTTAGCATACTTAGATTCAACACAAATTTGACATTTTGATTTATTGCACTCAAATTTTGGCAAAATATTTAAATTAAGCAGTTTTCGCAACGTTTTGTTATTAACGTGTCCCAAACGTTCATGCCATAAACATATAGACTCAAGCAAGTAAGAACAAGCAAAATCTTTATTCATATCAACTGCAATTACATTGAGTTTGAAAAGGCCATCACTAAGGTAACCTTTTCCTACATACATATCATTTTTCCTTAATACTACTTTATCAGAAACAAATACACATTTAAATCCATTCTTGGTCAGAACTGGAATTGAAACTAAATTCTTTCTCATTCTGGAACATATGAGACCCTATTCAAAGTCACCACCTTGCCTGATGCCATCTTTAATAGGACTTTGCCAGTTCCTTCCACCTTTGCAACAGCGGAGTTTCCCATAAACAATTTCTCATCTATAAGTGCTGGAGTAAATGATGAAAATAATACTTTGTTGGCACAAACATGGCATGAGGCACCAGAATCTATCCACCATTCACTTGGATTTTCAACCAAGTTACATTCTGAAAGCATTGCACAGGGATCGTCCATTTCTCACTTTTCATATTCTCTCTTTTTTTTTCCCATTCACACTTGCTAAACCCCAACAATCCCCCACATGAATGGGGAAGGCTATTGTTAAACATATATTGTTATAACAATATATGTTTAATTTCTTCCTAAAATGTTTTCAAAAATTATGAAAATTCTTTAGTTCCACTTCAAAATTTATAACCTTCTAAATCTCACATATGATTGGACCTGCGGACGGTCCGTGTGTCACATTTACCGTCCATATATTCGTCATACCTCGACGATCAAAATTTGATATTTTAAATGCTCTTTGATTTCAACATGAAAAGATATTAGCTTTTACTATATTTACATTTGCTTTAGCATAGCTCAGTCAAAGCAATGAAATTTAATGACTCAAATCTAATTCAAATTTTTGAAGTGTTATCGTTGACCTTAGTAAGTCATACCAAAATTACGGGTAAAATTTCTTTGTATTTGGCTTTCATATAACAACAACTGAAGTTTTATCCCAATGAAAGAATAATTGTTGACACCCAATCTTATCCTTCATTCTCATTTTTTTTACGAGCTTCTTTTATTTGCGAGGCCAAAATATTTTTTAAGCTATCTTTGTCTACTTTTGTGCTAAAAATAAATGTTATATGCTTTATTTTGTTGTCATTATATTGCATTTTCTGTTAGTGAACTGAGGAGAAAAGGGATTCGGCGGGAAGAGGAGTGTAACATGAAATAAGTAAGGAGGTCAACCTCTTTCAAATATATGACAATGTAGTTGGACTCTCATGTTGATCCGCATGAATCATCCTTTTTATGGAAGTAAATCTTTGTCTTCTTGGCAGAGGATAGTATGTTCCAAGTTCTATCTGATATATTTTTATTACCATGAAATTCATAAATAAAGAATTAATGATAGGTTTTGTATTACCGTCTTTGTATTTATTCACCTTTATTAAGTACTTATGAATAATCATTTTCAAAGTTCAATTACTATCATGCTCAAGCATTTTTACAAAATCAAGTTATAATCATATTTTTTATTTGGTTTCACTTGTATTTAACAAATTCTAGTTATAATCATATTTTAATTTGGTTTCACTTGTATTTACATATTTTATTATTCTTTTATACTATCTTAGTTTAGTTAGTTCTGGTAGCAAAGAACTTATTGTAAGTCGAGTATATTTTCTGCCATCATATGAATTTTTCTTGCAACTTATTCGATTATCTAAATGATGTGTAACTCTCTATTCAATTATTCATACATGCTTTTTATTTGGGGTTTTTGCGTCCTAGCAAAACTACTAGATTGATTTTAATTTTTAATCACGTTTTTTCATTTATCTAGTTGTTGCTACAATTCTCATTTACCCAAATTTTCTTTTTCCTATTTGTTGGAATATGCTTTATTATAAGTTTGGTGTTTATTGGAAATAATTTTTTCATCTCTAAGAAATACAGATATGATATGTGTACAATCTATTTCTATCTCTATTCAAATATTAGTTCTGAAAATTACATTTATTTTTGTTTGCGGATATTATTGTTTTTGTAATTATGTGTTTATTGTAAGTACTTTCGATGAAGCCTTTTATATTTTTGAATCTTATCAAAACTGACCAACTGTTTAAAGTAAAAAACTTTTGTGTTAGGCATGAATATCAATTTCAAATTACAATGATTCACTAACTTTTATATTGGGAAAATTGATTAGTGTAAAGTTACACTATCTTTAAATAAGATTCACATTTCACAAAGCACATTCAAGTCATGTAAAAAAATAGTACTAAGATAATTAATGAACTTTGATAGAATAATCACCCAATGTATGTTTTTGTTAACTATGTCAATCTATTTTAGCATCTTGTCTCGTTAGTCTATTAATATGAAAACCTTTCTTACATTATTTTTTAAATTAATTAAACTTTTAGGACATACATGTTCTCACTTCTAAATACTTTTTATATTTACATCACTTTGATTTCAACCATGACAAGTGGAGTCGTCAATGTGTGAAGCATAGCTTAAAAGGAATCGTCTCTCCATGCTGGGCCAGGTACGTGTTGGCCTTTTAGGAAATGATGATACAAGACAGGATATAGCCGACTTCTTGGATGAAGCACATATATAACTTTATAAAAATAAAGCACTTGTTACTCCATTCTTTTTCAGTTTTATATATTACCATTTTAAAAGTTTCAGAAACTAGACAACTTTCATTATTATGCTAATATATCCATATACTCTCGTATAATCTTAATACCAATTTATTTATATATATTTTATTAAAGAATTCTTTTCTTCTTGTTTTAAAGCGTTTAAAAGAGTTGATCATAAAAAATGAAACAAAGGGAGTAACATCTGATTGGGCTCGGGGCACAGGGAGAGACATCCTCTAATGGGGATTATTAGTAGTTCAGATGAGGAACTATCATTGTTTCTAGAAATGCGAAGAAGGGGAAATGACAGAAATAATAATCGATTTCTTCAAAAATTCAATGAATTTGATCCCCTTGGTAAGTTTTTTTTTGGTTCTTCTTCCATTTATTGACCTTTCTTTGTTCAAATTGACGGCATAAAGAATAAATTTCAAGTTGAAGTTGTTTTTTTGCAGGTGCATTTCAACTTCAAGTTCCAAAAATATTTTGAGTCTTTATGGACATCATATAAATGTGTCCAACTAGTGAGAAATTAGTGATTTCAGCTTCATAACCTAAAGTTCATGTATGTAATTTTTTTTCAATCCTATCTTATTGCAGGATCAATAAGTGGTAGTTCACCTGCATTTAATATTGCATCAGCTGCACCCCTGCAGAAGACTCGTACGGATGAGTTCCTTAATGCTGACAATGATACAGCGGACTACGATTGGTAATTTGTTTCTTCTTCTCCTTTCCAAGTATGTGATTTTTTGAGTTGTTTAATTGTTTCTTTTAGCTGCTTATGTTGATTTTTGACATCATAAGTTTCTTTATCCAATTTAATCTTTTTCACCATGTAGTTTATAAATTGGCTTAAGTCATAAGCAGCCCCTTAAAGTTGTCCGCATAATTCACTTAGACACCTTAATTAAAGCTTTTATCTATTGAACACCTCTAGAACTTTGAATTGATACCTCTTGAGCCATATTTTGCCTATGTGGCATTTTAAGTGTGTTCACGCTTGATGAGCGCGTGAAAGCTGTAATTAGACACTTTTTTTTAAAAAAAATAATCCTCTTTCTTCTTCCTTGTGTTTGTCACGTCACTTTTCTGGCGACCACCATTGTTAATCATACTCTCTCCTTCTTTCATTCTTTTTTTCTAGTCACTTATCTCCTATACATTAATGATCATTTTATTTTTCCAAATTTGTCATTATTGTTGCCATCACATTCATTCCTTTCTCCTCTTTTGAGCAACCACCACCACTTTTACCATTAAGGCTGCCGCTTGGTTGTTATTTTGCCAGACTATAATTGCTTGAATCTAAACTTGTCATTGTTGATTTATAGCAAAGAAGAAGAACAAAAAAACAATGATCGGTAGTTGATGAGTATCTAGGAAGTGGACTGTTAGAGTTTTTTTTTTTAATTTAATGATCATCCATTCATACAAAAGAAGTACAAGAAAAAAAGATTAATTGTTGACATTCCTTTTTCAGAATTGAAATTATTTACATTGAATTAACTCAATTACACCATTAATTGTTGACTTCATTTAAAAAAAATTTAAACCTGAAACAAAGAGGACATAAATGAAGAAATTGAAGAAGGATCGGTTTGTAAGAAGGTGATGGTGGCGACAACAATGGTGTTTGTACGATGGCGTTTTGAAAAAAAGAAAATTGAAGAGCTGATGGTAGGGGTGGAAAATAACCTAAAAATAATTTTTCCTTTTCTTTTCATAATATTTTGTTGTTATTTTGATTCAAAATGACACATGTACGTTGTTTATCGATGAATTTGCCACGTCATCATATATGTATTACACTCTTTTTATACTTTTAGCTGATTGTCAAAAAAATGCTTAGATGGTTCTAATTCAAGTTGGAATAAGTGTTCAATAGGTACATGTCATAGTTGAGGTGTCCAAGTGAAATATGCGGACAACTTTAAGGGGTCATCTATAACTTAAGTCTTATAAATTCTTTAGGGAAGTATTGATGAGTTGATTTCTCAAATGGTAACCATTTCTTCTTTTATTCCAATTTTTTCAACAAGAAAGTAGTATTGATATTTTTAGAGTTCTTAAGGACATTGATCTTCCGTCTTGCTTAAGGATATATCTCTTTTCTTAGACTTGAAAAGGAGAGAATACACCACTTGGGTGGAAGGGGAGTCCAGGGTTTATTTTACATGGACTTGGCTTCAAAAGCGATGTTTCTTTTGATAGTAAATGGAAAATTTACCTTGTTAATTTTTTGGCGATGTCATTTTTCTCTGTCCCTTCACCCAAAAAGATGGAGATAACATGTTATGGTCCCTATTATGGATCTAGTTATGGGATGCTGCAACATAAAAAGTTTTCTTCTTATGACCATTGATGTTGGTTCGTTAATAGAGAACATGCAATCTCTTGAGTTACAGTACTCAAAAACTTAAATGACTTTTTTTCTTACATTTCCTAAGACAAACAAATAGTTTAAATACAACACTTAAAAGAGATAACTACTCCTATATATTAGGACATGACTTCCTGACATTACTGGAATGAAAAACTGCACTATTCAAGGAAAATGACTACTAATAAAAGGAAATGACTACTGCTAAAAAGAAATAACTAATGTTGTAACTATTGGATGACTAATGAGTGATAAAATTACTCTCTTTCTTCAAATCGCGCTTGTCCTCAAGCGCTAAATGCGGTGAGAAATCTGGTGTCTTGGATTGACTTCGTCTATAATGTCAACCCAGAATAATTTTTTTCATTGATGACCTCGGGTGAATGGTTTCATCACAATTGAAACAAAGTCCCTTAAGTTGCCTCTCCTCCATTTCAGAACTGTTCAGTTTCTTCACAAATCTGACATGTTGTTGAGGTGAGAAACTTGTTGTTTTGGATTTGGCAATCATCTAACGATTGTGAACAAACGGGTTGTTCCTTGCGTTCATAAAGTCGAGATAAACTCATCGCCGTAGCCAAATCTGGAGGATTATGCAACTCAACCTCAATTGTTATATAATCAGCTAGACCACTGATATAAAGTTCAATTTTTTGCGACTGAGTGAGTGTACCAGCCCGTAGAATTAATTGCTCAAACTTTCNACAGCCTGCAAAATTAATGTCACGACCGGAATCTAGACCCCAGACGAGACCGGCGTCGTTGACCTCTCAGAGGTCGCAAACAAGCCTACTTACATCATTCTTACTTTACATAGGTTAATTTTAGCGGAAAATTTGAAATTTTTGATTCTTTAATCATACTTGCTAAACATTTATAATATTTCGTAATCGTTCATCATCAACCATCTAACATTTAAGAGATAAGCAACTGAAAGAAATAATTCATTAAGTATTAATTGTATACCGGCCAAAGTAGCACCAATACAAAGTCTGAACCAAAATAGGAAAGAAACGCTAGTGGAACATGCTCCACTAGCTCAACTCTAAAACTACGCTAGAATGTAAAACAGTAGCATCCTCGAAAGCATGAGGACCTACCAAACTCCAGATGAATGCTGACATCCGGATAGCTGCAACAACGAATCTGTAGCTCTACTGCCCACCTGTGCCTGCACCTAAAAGTAGATGTTTGTATGGAATTAGTACACACTTGTACTAAGTATGGGTATATGCAAGCACACACCAGGGACATGCATGAGAAATAATAGCTCTTTCCTAACAAAATGATTTTTGAAAGTCAAGTCAGTGGACTTTCCAAATTGAGATTGGGAAAGTTATGCCATGAGAGTGACATGCATCATTATAATTATCAAATTGCACACAACATATAACATCTGCATATAACACATAACATACGACACATATCTTCTTCCATATTTATTCATTCATATGCCTTGAGACCTTATTATCATGGACTTGACCTTAAGACTTTCCAAAATGAGGGCTCAACATATGGGATCTCAACTAGGGAGCCTTCTTCAGCAAACACAGAGTCTGCTTCATTCATTCATACTTACCTCATTTCAGTTCATTCATAGGACAGTTTGAACACCAGGTATACCTAGGATGTAGTTTAAGACTTTCATCGGGTTTGATGTGCAATGATCAGGAATAACCTAATGTCATTACCTGAATCTAGCTCACCTCTTGTTTATCCTATCCTAACAATTTCGGTATCATTCATTTCTTTATATGATTCATTTGAGGCTGGCCTCGTTCATTCATTGGGAACTTTAACTTTACCGACATTGATCATATGAGCATCATGAAATCCAGTGTCTCCCCCACACTGAAAAGAGGTGGAATCACCGGCCAAAGTGACTCAATAACATGCTAGCGTATATGGGAATTTAACCCCGTCAGATCCCTATAGTGGCAATATAGGTTCAAAGACTAGGAGATGTATGGAGACCCATACCCGGCAAGCCGGACAGTCTCATCTCATGAGAGTTACGTGAACCTCCGCCCTCCCCGAAAGAAGGCATCACTGCTCATAGTTAGCCTATCGGTGCTCAGTATAAAGTTCCATTACATTCAACTCATACATCATGGAAGCTGGCTTCTAGTATGAGGACATCATAGCTCAATAGATGATTTCTCATCTCATCATTAGTATTAAGTGTTTTAAACTCAATATTTTCATTAGAGTGTTCATCGAGACTTGTCTCTTCATTATCTTACACTCTCATTGGTGAGTACGTATTGGTAACATTTACTTAGGCTCATTTGAGATTGCTCTCATCATATACATTATCCTCACATCATGATTGTCACCACATTCTTCATTATTAGCACCTTTATTTTTCATAGTTACTCACCTCTTATTACGTGAATGTTCATTTCTTCATTTCATAGTTCATCTCATCATATGCCAATGCACTTGGCCATTTAGCGTATCTTACATTCGTACTTAACCCTCCTAAGATTCATCATTTCATTACGTACATCTAAGGTTCACTTAATTTTTGAACGTATGTTAGACTTATGTATCTATACATACAAGCCATGGGGCTTCATTTATAGTTCGTTAAGTGATTCTTACTTTCCTAAGATTCTGCAGTACAAGACTTATGTATCTTGTATATATGCCAAGATCTTGATTTTTTTTATCTAAGTAGATGGCATTATTCTTGAATATTTTACTCACGTATGACTTATATATCAATACGGAGTTTGGGCATTAGAACCCAAATCTTGAATCACTTGGATATCATTTATATTTTTCATTGATTTTATTTCTAATATTCATAACATTAGAACTCTAAATTAAATCTCAACATTTTCTTGAAATAATAAATTTTTTATTTTAATTAGAATTCTAAATTAAATCTCAATATTTACATGAAGGAATAAATTTTCTATTTTTAATTAGAATTCTAAATTGAATCTCAATATTTACATGAAGGAATAAATTTTCTATTTTTAATTAGAATTCTAAATTAAATCTCAATATTTACATGAAAGAATTAATCTTTTATTTTAATTAGAATTCTAAATTAAATCTCCATATTTACTTGAAAGAATTAATTTCTATTTTAATTAGAATTCTAAATTAAATCTCAACATTTACATAAAAGAATTAATTTTCGATTCTACATAGAATTCTAATTTAAATCTCCATATTTACATGAAGGGATAAATTTTCTATCTTAATTTTACTATTAATTAACCGAAGGGTTGAGTGTTCAAGCCCCCACAACCCCTTTGATTTTTTTAGGATTCAAATTCGTTACCATAGGGAGGTTGTGGGTTCGAACCCCCACAGCCCCCTTATTTTTCTTTCTTTTTCGCTGAGGAGGAGGCTGTGAGGTGGTGGGTTCGAACCCCCACAGCACCTCCATCTTTATTTTTAGTTAATAAGGGGGAGTGGCAGTGAGGTTGTGGGATCGAATCCCCACAGCCTCACTTTATTTCCTTAATATTTCGGACCCCCCTTCAGCGCTGAGGTCGTGGGTTCGATCCCCACGCCTCGCAAATTTTTTTTCCTCTTCCTCGCGCGTACTGGAAGGTCGTGGGTTCGAATCCCACGCCTCCCCTTTAATTTTGTCTTTTCTTTTCGCGAGGGAGGAGCTGGTCGTGAGTTCGAACCCCCAGCCCCCCTTTTTTTTTCTCTTATTTCCTTGCGAAATCAGGGGCTGGTCGCGAGTTCGATCCCCTCCAGCCCCATTTTCTTTTCCCTTTTTTTTTCTGCGCAAGACATGGGCGAGGGTTCGATTCCCCCAGCCCCGTTTTTTTTTTTTAAATTAAGGCATGCTGCAGAGAGGTCCTGGGTTCGATCCCTGCAGGCCTCAAAACTTTTTTTTTTATTTCTTTGAAGTCCAAAAATTTCCAGATTCTTTTAAAGCCTATTTCTAAGTTCTTGAAATTTATTCCACGATTTTTCTGCACTTTTTCATCAAATTTCACATCAGTTCTTAGGGAGATTTCATGGTTCATTCAATTCACTATACTTTATCATAATGAACCTCACATTGTACACCCATTACACACATAAAATACATGATAAATGCACAACTTATACACCCCAAAACAGTGCCTAAAACACTTCCCTATACACGCCCATACATCAACTTTTCCGGTCATATTTTGATGATCATTATCGTGATTTCCCGCACATAAACACATTCATATTTAATTTAAACACATCATTCATGCAAAAATATAGCAGCACAACATACCCATCCTACAAATTCGTTAGGGAGCTAAGGACAATGACATACGAAGGGGAACAACCTTAGTTTCAAGAGTTTAAGAAACGTTCGAAAGAAAGTACTCTTGGAGAAAGAATTCCATGAGAGAAACCCATATCTTTATTAATGTTCAACGAAGAATTCGATACCCAAAACTCTCTCCAAAAATCAGTCCAAGTTACCTCAACGTCCACACCACTCAACGAACAACTTCTCTTCGCCTTAATGTTTTTGGTTGCTTTGTTTTTCTTAAAATTTAATGTGAGTTTTTCAAGCGTGAAGAATTGTTGGTGTATTCTCTGGTTTTTGTTGTGCTTGGCAGAATAACGTGAGAAAGATGGAGAACGTGAGAGAGAGAGAGAGAGTTATTAAGCGTGAGAGAGAGAGAACTAATAGGATTAGGAGACTAAATTAAAGACTTAGTCAAATAGAATTTAAATTAAATTAATACAAATCTGGTTTTATTTTAATTAATACATGAAAAGACCATTATGCCCTTAAAATTTCAGATTTTTAATTAATAATTAAATCACCTTAATTACCTATTTATTGTTATTTATTTTTTCCCTCTTTTTATTTTTGGATCGTTATATTATCCCCCCCCCCCTTAGGAACATTCGTCCCCAAATGAAACTACCATTACACATCGTAATGCCAATCAGATCATAACTTAATCGCTATGTACAATCAGCCAATAGCAACAAAATACGAAGAGATAAGGAACTATAGCCTTACGAGTAGGAAGTCTAATCTTATACTAGTGCATCCACATCACACACAGTCAAATACATGAAGGACTAATTAAGGCTACTCACCCGAGATTTCACCAGAAGTGCCTTCCTCTGCACCCCTAGACTTGAGTGCGAAGAATCGTTGCCTCCTTGGAGTCTCTTCACTTGGACCATTAGACTGAACTCTCTCCTTCCCTTGTTCTTGACATCTCCTAATCGGACAATCCTTCACCATGTGACCCGGTATGCCACAACTATAACAAGCATTAGTGCCCCTCATACACTCTCCTCCATGTAGTTTGCCACACTTCCTGCAAGGTGGTCTCTCCTGAGGTGTATCTACTTCATTGTTTCTCTTAACTCTGGACTCAGAATTTCAATCATGGCGACCCTTGGATGAACTTGACTCCCCTTGGTGGGAGAGTCCCTTCTTAAACCTGGGCTTATCCCTGATTTCAGTACTACTCTTCCTTGAAAAATTCTCATCAGCTTGCCTTGACTTGTTCCCTACCCTAGTTTGTTTCCTCTTTCTACTTTCCTCCACTTGCTGGACATGGACCATTAGTCTGGAAAGGTCCATGCTGTCATGCAGCATAGCTGCCCTACACTCCTCTTCGAGATCTTCAGCAATTCCTGTCACGAATCTACTCATCTCGTCTCTACTGTTAGACACAAGAGAAGTGGCATACCTTGATAGTTTCACAAACTCCAGGGAATACTCCCTGACCGTCATAGATCCTTGTTTAAGGTTGATGAACTCCTCAACCTTGGCCTCCCTCATCTCTCTGGGGAAGAATCTCTCCAGAAATGATGTCTTGAACAGCTCCCATGTGACTGGCACTCCACCTAGGACACGGCTATCTTGCCACATCTTGCACCAAGTCTGTGTAACATCCTTGAGCTGGTAGGAAGTCAGCTCAGCATTCTCAATATCAGTGGCCCCCATGGCCACCAGGATCTTATGCACCTCATCTATAAACTCCTGAGGATCCTCTGAAGTCTTAGCCCCTGTGAACATAGGAGGATTATCCTCGTGAAATCTTGCAGTCTGTCAGCCATGCTGCGAACCAGTGGGTTCTCCCTCTGAACATCCTGTCGGTTGACTTGGGCAGTCATAGCCTGAGCCTGCATCGTGATGGCCTGTGCCATCTGGGCTAGAGATGCCCTCATCTCAGCATCAGTCAATCTAGCTGGGTTAACTGGCATGGCCACTCCTTCAGCTGGAGCCTGGGGTGGATTTTGATTACCCCTAGCTGCTGCTGCTCCCGTCCTCAGACCCTTAGTTCTCCAAGTGTTTATTCTCTGAAAACAACAAGGATTGATGTTAGACACATTCATAACACCAAGAATTCAAGAATTAGGAAAAGCACGATAAGATCAGAAGAAGGGAAATTTTTCCTACGCATCATGCAATCTCTAATCCAAGATAGTGGTGCACTTCACTACCATGACTTAGAAACTACTTAATGTGGTTGATATGAACTCATTATTCTTGGAATTTAACCTAGTGCTCTGATACCAACTTTGTCACGACCGGAATCTAGACCCAAGACGAGACCGGCGTCATTGACCTCTCAAAGGTCGCAAACAAGCCTACTTACGTCATTCTTACTTTACATAGGTTAATTTTAGCGGAAAATTTGAAATTTTTGATTCTTTAATCATACTTGCTAAACATTTATATTATTTCGTAAACGTTCATCATCAACCATCTAACATTTAAGAGATAAGCAACTAAAAGAAATAATTCATTAAGTATTAATTGTATATCGGCCAAAGTAGCACCAATACAAAGTCTGAACCAAAACAGGAAAGAAACGCTAGTCGAACATGCTCCACTAGCTCAACTCTAAAACTACGCTAGAATGTAAAACAGTAGCATCCTCGAAATTATGAGGACCTACCAAACTCCGGATGAATGCTGACGTCCGGATAGCGGCAACAACGAACCTGTAGCTCTACTGCCCACCTGTGCCTGCACCTAAAAGTAGATGTTTGTATGGAATTAGTACACACTTGTACTAAGTATGGGTATATGCAAGCACACACCAGGGACATGCATGAGAAATAATAGCTCTTTCCTAATAACATGATTTTTGAAAGTCAAGTCAGTGGACTTGCCAAATTGAGATTGGGAAAGTTATGCCATGAGAGTGACATGCATCATTATAATTATCAAATTGCACACAACATATAACATCTGCATATAACACATTATATGACACATAGCTTCTTTCATATTTATTCATTCATATGCCTTGAGACCTTATTATCATGGACTTGACCTTAAGACTTTCCAAAATGAGGGCTCAACATATGGGACCTCAACTAGGGAGCCTTCTTTAGCAAACACAGAGTCTGCTTCATTCATTCATACGTACCTCATTTCAGTTCATTCATAGGCCAGTGTGAACACTAGGTATACCTAGGATGTAGTTTAAGACTTTCATCGGGTTTGCTGTGCAATGATCAGGAATAACCTAATGTCATTACCTGAATCTAGATCACCTCTTGATTATCCTATCTAACACCTTCGGTATCATTCATTTCATTATATGATTCATTTGAGGCTGGCCTCATTCATTCATTGGGAACTTTAACTTTAACCGACATAGATCATGTGAGCATCATGAAATCCAGTGTCTCTCCCACACCGAAAAGAGGTGGAATCATCGCCCAAAGTGACTCAATAACATGCTAGCGTATATGGGAATTTAACCCCGCCAGATCCCTATAGTGGCAAATAGGTTCAAAGACTAGGAGATGTATGGAGACCCAAACCCGGCAAGCCGGACAGTCTCATCTTATGAGAGTTACGTGAACCTCCGCCCTTCCTGAAAGAAGGCATCACCGCCCATTGCTAGCCTATCGGTGCTCAGTATAAAGTTTCATTACATACAACTCATACATCATGGAAGCTGGCTTCTAGTATGAGGACATCATAGCTCTATAGATGATTTCTCATCTCATCATTAGTATTAAGTGTTTTAAACTCAATATTTTCATTAGAGTGTTCATCGAGACTTGTCTCTTCATTATCTTACACTCTCATTGGTGAGTACGTATTGGTAACATTTACTTAGGCTCGTTTGAGATTGCTATCATCATATACATTAGCCTCACATCATGATCGTCACCACATTCTTCATTATTAGCACCTTTATTTTTCATAGTTACTCACCTCTTATTACGTGAATGTTCATTTCTTCATTTCATAGTTCATCTCATCATATGCCAATGCACTTGGCCATTTAGCGTAACTTACATTCGTACTTAACCCTCCTAAGATTCATCATTTCATTACGTACATCTTAGGTCCACTTAATTTTTGAACGTATGGTAGACTTATGTGTCTATACATACAAGCCATGGGGCTTCATTTATAGTTCGTTAAGTGATTCTTAATTTCCTAAGATTATGCATTACAAGACTTATGTATCTTGTATATATGCCAAGATCTTGATTTTTTTATCTAAGTAGATGGCATTATTCTTGAATATTTTACTCACGTATGACTTATGTATCAATACGGAGTTTTGGGCATGGGAACCCAAATCTTGAATCACTTGGATATCATTTATATTTTTCATTGATTTTATTTCTAATATTCATAACATTAGAACTCTAAATTAAATCTCAACATTTTCATGAAATAATAAATTTTTTATTTTAATTAGAATTCTAAATTAAATCTCAATATTTTCATGAAGGAATAAATTTTCTATTTTTAATTAGAATTCTAAATTAAATCTCAATATTTACATGAAGGAATAAATTTTCTATTTTTAATTAGAATTATAAATTAAATCTCAATATTTACATGAAAGAATTAATCTTTTATTTCAATTAGAATTCTAAATTAAATCTCCTTATTAACATGAAAGAATTAATTTCTATTTTAATTAGAATTCTAAATTAAATCTCAACATTTACATAAAAGAATTAATTTTCTATTTTAATTAGAATTCTAATTTAAATCTCCATATTAACATGAATGGATAAATTTTCTATCTTAATTTTACTATTAATTAACCGAACGGTTGACTGTTCGAGCCCCCACAACCCCTTTGATTTTCTTAGGATTTAAATTCGTTACCATAGGGAGGTTGTGGGTTCGAACCCCCACAGCCCCCTTATTTTTCTTTCTTTTTTGCTGAGGAGGAGGCTGTGAGGTGGTGGGTTCGAACCCCCACAGCCCCTCCATCTTTATTTTTAATTAATAAGGGCGAGTGGCAGTGAGGTTGTGGGATCAAATCCCCACAGCCTCACTTTATTTCCTTAATATTTCAGACCCCCCCTTCAGCGCTGAGGTCGTGGATTCGATCCCCACGCCTCGCAAATATTTTTTTTTCCTCTTCCTCGTGCATACTGGGAGGTCGTGGGTTCGAATCCCACGCCTCCCCTTTAATTTTTCTTTTCTTTTCGCGAGGGAGGAGCTGGTCGCGAGTTCAAACCCCCAGCCCCCCTTTATTTTTCTCTTATTTCCTTGCGAAATCAGGGTTTGGTCGCGAGTTCGATGCTCTCCATCCCCATTTTCTTTTCCTTTTTTTTTCCGAGCAAGACAGGGGCAAGGGTTCGATTCCCCCAGCCCCGTTTTTTTTCTTTTTTATTAAGGCATGCTGCAGGGAGGTCCTGGGTTCGATCCCTGCAGGCCTCAAAACTTTTTTTTTTATTTCTTTGACGTCCAAAAATTTCCAGATTCTTTTAAAGCCTATTTCTAAGTTCTTGAAATTTATTCCACGATTTTTCTGCACTTTTTCATCAAATTTCACATTAGTTCTTAGGGAGATTTCATGTTTCATTCAATTCACTATACTTTATCATAATGAACCTCACATTGTACACCCATTACACACATAAGATACACGATAAATACACAACTTATACATCCCAAAACAGTGCCTAAAACACTGCCCTATACACGCCCATACATCAACTTCTCCGGTCATATTTTGATGATCATTATCGTGATTTCCCGCACATAAACACATTCATATTTAATTTAAACACATCATTCATGCAAAAATCTAGCAGCACAACATACCCATCCTACAAATTCGTTAGGGAGCTAAGGACAAGGACATAAGAAGGGGAACAACCTTAGTTTCAAGAGTTTAAGAAACGTTCGAAAGAAAGTACTCTTGGAGAAAGAATTCCATAAGAGAAACCCATACCTTTATTGATGTTCAAACAAAGAATTCGCTACCCAAAACTCTCTCCAAAAATCAGTCCAAGCTACCTCAACGTCCACACCACTCAACGAACAACTTCTCTTCGCCTTAATGTTTTTGGTTGCTTTGTTTTTCTTAAAATTTAATGTGAGTTTTTCAAGCGTGAAGAACTGTTGGTGTATTCTCTGGTTTTCGTTGTGCTTGGCAGAATAACGTGAGAAAGATGGAGAACGTGAGAGAGAAAGAGTTATTAAGTGTGAGAGAGAGAGAGAACTAATAGGATTAGGAGACTAAATTCAAGACTTAGTCAAATAGAATTTAAATTAAATTAATACAAATCTGGTTTTATTTTAATTAATACGCGAAAAGATCATTATGCCCTTAAAATTTCAGATTTTTAATTAATAATTAAATCACCTTATGTACCTATCTATTCTTATTTATTTTTTCCCTCTTTTTTTTTGGATTGTTACAATTAATTGCTCAAACTTTCCTTGGTAATTTTTCACAGACCCTATCTGGCATAATTTAGCCAATTCTCCCAATTTTTTACTTCTAATTGGTGGCCCAAAGCGAATGTTACATTGACGTTTGAATTCATCTCATGATGGTTGAGAAATATCTATCTCTAGTTGAAGAAACCAAAGTTGTGCATTGCCTTCTAAATGAAAAGAAGCAAGTCCAATCTTTTCTTCTTCTGGATTTTGTTGGTGTCGAAAGAAGTGTTCACATCTGTTCAACCTCCCAAAGGGTCCTCTTGGCCATTAAATCGTCGAAATCCAACTTTGTATGTGAGAAATGATGAAACTTCCTCCTACTATTGAATCTGACCCTCCTACCCCTTTATTTTTTCCCTTCCAAACGCGATGCTGACTTGTATTTTCATTTGAATCAGAAGCAACCTTAGAATTCTCTAAATCCTTTGTGAGTGCATCCAAACGAGCAATTTCTTAAAACTCATCCAAAAAATTAAATTTAAACATTTCTACGCACTCATTTTGGTTTTTCCTCAAACATATGATGGTTTAGAGGACGATATTATTTCTTACTTAATTAGAAGTCTCGAGTTCATGTTTTGAATATGAAAATAATTCTTGATAGATTGTATATCTCTTCAAATAAAGCCTTACACAATTTTAAATTTTAAATTTTAATTTTAATGCGGATGTCGGATGGAAAAAAATCAATACAAAAATAAAAATTTGTTAAATGTTACTCCCTCCGTCCGGAATTGTTTGTCATGTTGCGCTTATCGAAAGTCAATTAACTTATTTTTAAAGGTAAATTAGATCAATTTAATTCGATATTTTAAACAAAAAAGTTAGATATTCTAAATTTATATGAAAAGTGCTGTAAATTATAATTTTTTGCATATTAATATAATAAAAAGATACATCTTAAAATGTTAGTCAAAATTTTTATAATTTGACTCTAAAAATAAAAAAACATGACAAACAATATCGAACGGAGGAAATAATAACAAATAGAAAAAAGCAAGAAAGAATTGGGAGGAGATAAGTAAAAGTAAAAAAGAAAAGATTAAAATAGAAGAGAAAATGAAATGAAATGAAATAAAATAAAAGTGAAAAGTAGGTCCCATTAACATGTGACAGCCAAATAAGCTTCGTACAACTGACAGTAATTATATCCCGCACAATCACAATATTAATACTAAGACTATTCCTCCTACTACTTCCTACCAAACGAGGCCTATTCTTTTATCATTTTTTATCTTTTCCATTTTGAGTCCTTTTCCTTTCTTGACGTTACTTACTAATATCTTCCAGCCGAAACATAAACTATTGCCCCTTTTTGGATAACTCCTTTTCGATTTTCGTTCTTCAATTTTCTTGTGATCTCAAAAATCTTTGATGGGGAGATTATTTGTGTTGACTCTTGAAGGAAACATATACAGCTGCAAGCACTGTGGAACTCATCTTGCCCTTTCTGAAAACATTGTTTCCAAGGTTTAACTCCATCTTTACTGTTTGATCACTCTGTTGTTGTGATTTCTTGAAATTTAATTTTGATTTTGATTTGTTTCGTTATAAATATACGATCTTTGGCTTGATCGGTGGTTTTGTTTCTAGAACTTGTTAGGGATCGTTGTTGGTCTGTTTCAGTAATTTTAGATGTATATAAAAATCGGCTAATTTAAATAAGTTATGTGAGCGAAGAATGTCTTAGATTGAGTAAATTTTACCCTAAAGGAGATGGGGTTTTTAGCATCAAAGAACTGGGTTTTGTGGAGTTGCTGATTTTGGAGTAAAAGGGGATTGTATGATGATTGTTTGTGAACTTATAAAAAGTAGTTATTTACTGCTGATAGCATACCATACAAAATTCCTGCTTACTCCAGTTCTGAAATAGAGGAGTTGTTTGTTGAGTCTGATACTTGGAGTATACTTTTGACATTTTCCATTTGTTCCATGGCTGTGTGCTAGTGGCTTGAATATTCAAACTATTATTGTTATGCCCAGTCCGTTGATCAGGTCCTGATCTATTTTCTACATTTTTATCAATTTGGTGCTTGCTTGGTCTCTTCATTTTGCTTAATTTCATTGTAGTGTGCATTCATGACTTTCTATGAAGAATTCCATATGACTTCTATTGCATAAAATCAGACCTCATTTTCAAGTGTTGCAGCTTTGAAACTACTGTTTCTTAGAAAATTCATATGCTTTTGGATAGAGTGAAATATTGATTCTGCAATTAATTATATTGAAGTTTATGTTACATTCTTGTTTCAGCCCTTAAATAATGTTTGTACTCATTCTGAGTTATGAAGTTATCTAACTCTATGTTTTCCAGCTAATCTTTCCTTCAGTCTTTCCAGTGCAGACATGGGAAGGCTTATCTCTTCAGGAAGGTGTAAGTCTATTTGATTCTGCACATTCAATCATCAGATATGTTTGTGACATTTTCTCATGTCCAATTTTTAACTTGCAACATGAAAAGCACAAGTGCAACTTACAACTTCTGTTGGTTTTATTCTTGTTAGAGTATCTGATTGTTGTTAAGCTTTTCTTGGAATTGATGGGACATAAGTTATTTGTAGCTTGTTTAGATGAACAAAATAATATTACGACGGTCAAGCTTATCCATACCTCTGGTACAGAAAGATGAAAAAGCTACCGTATAAATCCTCTTATTTGACTTCCACCTCTTCTTTTACTATTGTGGAGGATACTGTTAAGCTAGAAAGTGAAAAAAGATGAAGTGTTGAAGAATTCGTGTTGGTTGTAGTTAGACAAAATTTTCAGATTTGAAATGAAAAAAGATTTGTTTTCAAAAGTTGAGTGCAACTGGAGTATGTGCAAATTATTTGGCTTTAACTCTACGTGGGTCACATAGTTCTCAGGATCTTTGATTTTGTTATTAGCTCCGAGTCATTATTATTATGGAAGGTCACAACCAACCTAGAGTATTTGAGCGCACCTGAAAAGTTGTGTACAAGGCAGGCTATACCCCGTAGGTTTAATTTGTTGAAGACATAATACTTTATATTTTTATCTTCATACATTTGTGTCTTAGACATTGCTCTCAGGATCTGATTTTGTTATCAGCTCTGAGTCATTATTATTTCGGAAGGTCTTAACTCATGACAAACCTAGAATATTTGAGTGCACATGAAAAGTTGAACAAGGTAGGGTATACCTTGTAGGTTTAGTTTGTTAAAGACATGGTACTTTATATGTATATCTTCTTACATTTGTGTCATTAACTATAAAATTAGCTCCAGAATTTGATCTATTGGAATTACTGTAGAACCTAGTGGGGATTTTACCAGTCTATTATATCGTGTACTTTTGAATGTATTTCCAGGAGTACAAACATTAACACATCAATATATAGAGTAACTTCTTACTTGACTTGGGTTATTTTTCACTTGGTAGCAGCATTACAATAGTTACATGGCTGAATACATATATTATGCTCCACTTGGTTGCTCCTGTTCAAGAGTTCTGCTCTTCTCAAACCTCTTCATTTAATTTTATCATTTAGCAGAAACATACAAAATGATAATGCACTTTGTAGTTCTGTGTATTCTATACGCCTTTTGTTTCTTTTGACAGGGTGAATGTCACTTCTGGTGAGATAGAAAATAGAATGATGATGACTGGTATGCACACTGTGGCAGACATTTTCTGTGTCTGTTGTGGGTCAAATGTTGGATGGAAATATGTGAGTATGGAGTGATAAAATGCTAGACATTGTCTTTTGGCAGTTGCTAGAAGTTTTAGTTGTTCCTAATATGACGATTCTTTTTAGGAGACCACCCATGAGATGAGCCAAAAGTACAAAGAAGGAAAATCAGTGCTTGAGCGGTCAGTTAATTACTTCAGTTTTCTTTAGAATTGAGTTAGGAACATATCATAAGTCCTCACTGAGGTACTTTCTTTTATACTCAACAGGTTTAAGATTTGTGGCCCTGATGGAAGCCATTACTCGGCTAGTCATGATATTCATGTTGCAGGAAGTGATGCTGATGATGTTTGATCACCATCCAGAACAAAAATTCTATCCCAAAATGTACATTCTTTAACTCACCACCCCATTAGTTCTTTATGGACCATTGGATTCTTGAATAGCTTAAGCTACTACAACTTCTTTAAGCTTGTCCTCTATTGTGTATGATAACATGGAAGCCGCCATGTGTTGTTGCAAACTAACATGACCATCTGCCTGCATTTGTTTGCAATGACAAGACATTACTAGTAGCAACCACTCTGCTTTCATTGCTTCGATCTTTCCATTGTTGTTTGGTAGCTAGATAGAGCTATGTGGGTATTAGTTATGCAGGTATTACTTATGTAGGGTTTAGTTATGCAGGTATTACTTATGCGGGTATTAGTCATGCAGGTATTAGTCAAGCAAGTAGTCTGGACATGTCTTTTTGAAATAAAACCAGGACTATAAATTGATTTGCCGTCTAGTTTGCCCTTTTCCATAACCATCCCATATCCTCCCTGAATGACTCGCATAGACCATTTAGGTCTACCTAGATTTTCCATAAGCCCCAATATTCTATCAAGGCAGTTGCCGAACCATACTACATAGTTCTGGCAACAACAAAAGCTTAAAAAATTAGCACCTTACCCCCATCATCACATCAAAACTTGGTAGAGTTCATAGAAGTAAAACTGGTCTAGTATGGTGTGAAGTTTTGTCCCAATGTAAACAAAATGATGTCCAAAACTAGCTAACATTTTTGTCCGACAATCATGGCTGTGTTGTTTTATCAAAAAAAATAAGACAAGAGTCGGTAGAAATTTAAGATTATTTAGCAGATTTGTAATGACCTATTATGTCATTATAGTTGTTCAGGGCGATAGTGCCCTTGTGTAGATCTCTGTGAGTCAAGAGTGTGGTAGAAATTCGGAAATGGAAAATCGAGTATGAAAATCTGCTTGTGTTTCACTATAGTGGACATTTTCTTTGTAATAACTAGATCACTATTTATACCTCATTAATTTCTGTTGAGCAATCCATACGCTTTAACGAATCAATTTTATGGGGTTTCTAGGTAGGCTAGGTTCATAAATCTATACTAGAAAGGCAAGATTAACGGACTAGAATTGAAGATCATTCATAATTAACTTGCCCCACATGTTGTGCCATCAAAATAATAACCCTAGGTTTCAATGGATGAAATCCTATGGATATTCTTTTCAGTTCTAGGAGTAAACCAAAATATGGAAGAAATGAATGAACGGAAGACACTTACCTCAATAGAGAAAAACCCCAAGTCTTTGAAAAATCTTCTCTGGGGTTCTTTGGTCAGATATTTTACATTATGAGTAAGTACGGACAAAAACTAACATAAAGACGCGAGTTGCTGTTTTCCAACCTTCTCCGTGGCGAAACTTCACAACTTCGTTATGATCATGCATACTTCCTATTTGATAAAATCATCTTTAAATAATTGGTTAAACCTTCTAAAAAGGTAAAATTATGTGAGTATGAATACTCAAGACCTTTGTTTGAGAAAGAAGATGATTAATGTGTTGTCATATTTCGAGAATGAATACTTCTAAGGGTAAGATTGTTCGTCGTCTCATGTTGAGAACTTACGGGTGATGAGTCTAAATATGAGACTTTTATTATTGTTCGTCGTCTCATGTTGAAAACTTGCGAGTAATATGTCTAAATATGAGAGTTTTATTACAACACCACTTTTGTTCAATATTTCTTTTTTGATGACAAGGGAAACCCGCAACCGCTATCCTTTGGGTGCGCACAGGGTAAAACCCACCTCTTATGCAATAGCTCGCAAATCAAATAGGATAGGTAACCCGCACTAGCAAGCCTAAAATGCCTATAAATTTATGAAAATTCTGTAGTTCCACTTGAAACTTTCTAACTTCTTAACCTCATATATGATTAGACATGCAGACCTTTCTCGTTTCACATGTACAGTCTGCATATATGTCATACCTCAACGATCTAAATTTGGTATTTTAATTTTTTTTTATGTTCAACCTTTTTGCACACTTTGTACACGATAAGAAATTATTGGGCAAAGATATCTGATTGGCTTTCATACGGTCACAATTCAGATAAAAGTGTGAAGTTTTGTCCAAATGAAAATAATGAAACCAGAATGATGTCCAAAACTAACTTACATTTTGTGTGACACTCATGACTTTATTGTTTTATCAACAAAATATGACAATTTGCATTAAATAACATACTCATTATCCTCAATAGAGAAAACTCTCCCTCAACGAAGTTTCAGTAGATAACAACTATTTGACTACAATTAAGATTATTAAGCAAATACGTAACGACTTTTTCCATCGTTATGATTGTTTAGGCGATAGTACCCTTGTGTAGATCTCCGTGGGTTAAGAGTTGGTAGAAATCTTAAAATGGAAAATCGAGTGTGAAATTCAGCTTGTGCTTCCCTATAACGAACACTTCTTTAAATAGCGAGATTGCTATAACGAAGGAATGCTACATAGAGAAGGTAGCGAAGTTTCGCTATAGTGAAGGTCGGGAAACAGTAACTCGTGTTTTTAAGCTAGTTTCATTCAGATTTAATCATAACGTAATTTTTTTACCAGAGAACCCTAGAGGAGATTTTTCTAAGACTTGGTGATTTTCTCTCTTGAGGTAAGTGTTTTTGGTTCATTCATTTGTTCCTTCCATACTTCGATGTCCTCCCTGAATTTAAAGATATGCTCTTCATAGGATTTTACACATTGAAACCTAGACTTATTATATAAATGGCACATGTGGGGCAGGTTAATTGTGAACAAGTTTCAATTTTAGTCCGTTAAACTCTGTCGACTAGTATAGAATTATAAACCTTGACTTAAATTATGAATTTGAGGAACCTAGAAATCACATAAAATGATTTTTTTAAGCATATGAACTGCTCAAGAGAAGTTAATGGGGTTGAAGCTTTATGAATGAGTTTGATATGATCATGCGAACCTCTGATTTAATAAAATAGTCTTTAACTAATTGAATAAACTTTCTTAAAACATAGAATTATGTGAGTTTGAATGCCCAAGACCTCTGTTTGAGAAAGTAGATGATTAACGTGTTGTCATATATTGAGGATGAATGATCCTAAGGGAAAAGGATGTACACACTGGGTGTTTAAGATTATCTGTCGTCCAATGTTGAAGACTTACGAGTAAGAAGCCTAAATATGAGCGTTTAATAATAATATTACTTCTGTTAAACAACATTCTATTTAAATTAAAATTTTATAACAATATATGTTTAATTTCTTCCTAAAATGTTTTAAAAAATTATGAAAATTCTTTAGTTCCACTTCAAAATTTATAACCTTCTAAATCTCACATATGATTGGACCTGCGGACGGTCCGTGTGTCACATTTACCGTCCATATATTCGTCATACCTCGACGATCAAAATTTGATATTTTAAATGCTCTTTGATTTCAACATGAAAAGATATTAGCTTTTACTATATTTACATTTGCTTTAGCATAGCTCAGTCAAAGCAATGAAATTTAATGACTCAAATCTAATTCAAATTTTTGAAGTGTTATCGTTGACCTTAGTAAGTCATACCAAAATTACGGGTAAAATTACTTTATATTTGGCTTTCATATAACAACAACTGAAGTTTTATCCCAATGAAAGAATAATTGTTGACACCCAATCTTATCCTTCATTCTCATTTTTTTTACGAGCTTCTTTTATTTGCGAGGCCAAAATATTTTTTAAGCTATCTTTTTCTACTTTTGTGCTAAAAATAAATGTTATATGCTTTATTTTGTTGTCATTATATTGCATTTTCTGTTAGTGAACTGAGGAGAAAAGGGATTCGGCCGGGAAGAGGAGTGTAACATGAAATAAGTAAGGAGGTCAACCTCTTTCAAATATATGACAATGTAGTTGGACTCTCATGTTGATCCGCATGAATCATCCTTTTTATGGAAGTAAATCTTTGTCTTCTTGGCAGAGGATAGTAAGTTCCAAGTTCCATCTGAGATATTTTTATTACCATGAAATTCATAAATAAAGTAGTTAATGATAGGTTTTGTATTACTGTCTTTGTATTTATTCACCTTTATTAAGTACTTATGAATAATCATTTTCAAAGTTCAATTACTATCATGCTCAAGCATTTTTACAAAATCTAGTTATAATCATATTTTTGATTTGGTTTCACTTGTATTTAACAAAATCTAGTTATAATCATATTTTTAATTTGGTTTCACTTGTATTTACATATTTTATTATTCTTTTATACTATCTTAGTTTAGTTAGTTCTGGTAGCAAAGAACTTATTGTAAGTCGAGTATATTTTCTGCCATCATATGAATTTTTCTTGCAACTTATTCGATTATCTAAATGATGTGTAACTCTCTATTCAATTATTCATACATGCTTTTTATTTTGAGTTTTTGCGTCCTAGCAAAACTACTAGATTGATTTTAATTCTTAATCATGTTTTTTCATTTATCTTGTTGTTGCTACAATTCTCATTTACCCAAATTTTCTTTTTCCTATTTGTTGGAATATGCTTTATTATAAGTTTGGTGTTTAATGGAAATAATTTTTTCATCTCTAAGAAATACAGATATGATATGTGTACAATCTATCTCTATCCCTCTTCAAATTTCAGTTCTGAAAATTACATTTATTTTTGTTTGCAGATATTATTGTTTTTGTAATTATGTGTTTATTGTAAGTACTTTCGATGAAGCCTTTTATATTTTTGAATGTTATCAAAACTGACCAACTGTTTAAAGTAAAAAACTTTTGTGTTAGGCATGAATATCAATTTCAAATTACAATGATTCACTAACTTTTATATTGGGAAAATTGATTAGTGTAAAGTTACACTATCTTTAAATAAGATTCACATTTCACAAAGCACATTCAAGTCATGTAAAAAAATAGTAATAAGATAATCAATGAACTTTGATAGAATAATCACCCAATGTATGTTTTTGTTAACTATGTCAATCTATTTTAGCATCTTGTCTCGTTAGTCTATTTATATGAAAACCTTTCTTACTTTATTTTTTTAATTAATTAAACTTTTAGGACATACACGTTATCACTTCTAAATACTTTTTATATTTACATCACTTTGATTTCAACCATGACAAGTGGAGTCGTCAATGTGTGAAGCACAACTTAAAAGGAATCGTCTCTCCATGCTGGGCCAGGTACGTGTTGGCCTTTTAGGAAATGATGATACAAGACAGGCTATAGTCGACTTCTTGGATGAAGCACATATATAACTTTATAAAAATAAAGCACTTGTTACTCCATTCTTTTTCAATTTTATATATTACCATTTTAAAAGTTTCAGAAACTAGACAACTTTCATTATTATGCTAATATATCCATATACTCTCGTATAATCTTAATACCAATTTATTTATATATATTTCATTAAGAATTCTTTTCTTCTTGTTTTAAAGCGTTTAAAAGAGTTGATCATAAAAAATGGAACAAAGGGAGTAACATCTACTTGGGCCCGGGGCACAGGGAGAGACATCCTCTAATGGGGAGTACTAGTAGTTCAGATGAGGAACTATCATTGTTTCTAAAAATGCGAAGAAGGGGAAATGACAGAAATAATAATCGATTTCTTCAAAGATTCAATCAATTTGATCCCCTTGGTAAGTTTTTTTTTTTTTGTTCTTCTTCCATTTATTGACCTTTCTTTGTTCAAATTGACGGCATAAAGAATAAATTTCAATTTGAAGTTGTTTTTTTGTAGGTGCATTTCAACTTCAAGTTCCAAAAATATTTTGAGTCTTTATGGACATCATGTAAATGTGTCCAACTAGTGAGAAATTAGTGATTTCAGCTTCATAACATAAAGTTCATGTATGTAATTTTTTTTCCATCCTATCTTATTGCAGGATCAAAAAGTGGTAGTTCACCTGCATTTAATATTGCATCAGCTGCACCCCTGCAGAAGACTCGTACGGATGAGTTCCTTAACGCTGACAATGATACAGCGGATTACGATTAGTAATTTGTTTCTTCTTCTCCTTTCCAAGTATGTGATTTTTTGAGTTGTTCAATTGTTTCTTTTAGCTGCTTATGTTGATTTTTGACATCATAAGTTTCTTTATCCAATTTATTCTTTTTCACCATGTAGTTTATAAATTGGCTTAAGTCATAAGCAGCCCCTTAAAGTTGTTTGCATAACTCACTTAGACACCTTAATTAAAGCTTTTATCTATTGAACACCTCTAGAACTTTGAATTGATACCTCTTGAGACAATTTTTGCCTATGTGGCATTTTAAGTGTGTTCACGTTTGATGAGCGCGTGAAAGCTCTAATTAGACACGTTTTTTTTAAAAATAATAATCCTCTTTCTTCTTCCTTGTGTTTGTCACGTCACTTTTCCGGCGACCACCATTGTTAATCATACTCTCTCTTTCTTTCATTCTTTTTTTCTAGTCACTTATCTCCTATACATTAATGATCATTTTATTTTTCCAAATTTATCATTATTGTTGCCATCACATTCATTCCTTTCTCCTCTTTTGAGCAACCACCACCACTTTTACCATTAAGGCTGCCGCTTGGTTGTTATTTTGCCAGACTAAAATTGCTTGAATCTAAACTTGTCATTGTTGATTTATAGTAAAGAAGAAGAACAAAAAAAAAAAACAATGATCGGCAGTTGATGAGTAGCTAGGAAGTGGACTGTTAGAGTTTTTTTTTTTTTTAATTTAATGATCAACCGTTCATACAAAAGAAGTACAAGAAAAAAAGATTAATTGTTGACCTTCCTTTTTCAGAATTGAAATCATTTACATTGAATTAACTCAATTACACCATTAATTGTTGACTTCACTTAAAAAAAATTTAAACCTGAAACAAAGAGGACATAAATGAAGAAATTGAAGAAGGATCGGTTTGCAAGAAGGTGATGGTGGCGACAACAATGGTGGTTGTACGATGGCGTTTTGAAAAAAGAAAATTGAAGAGCTGATGGTAGGGGTGGAAAATAACCTAAAAATAATTTTTCCTTTTCTTTTCATAATATTTTGTTGTTATTTTGATTCAAATGCCACATGTATGTTGTTTATCGGTGAATTTTCCACGTCACCATGAATGTATTACACTCTTTTTATACTTTTAGCTGATTGTCAAAATAGTGCTTAGATGGTTCTAATTCAAGTTGGAATAAGTGTTTAATAGGTACATGTCATAGTTGAGGTGTCCAAGTTAAATATGCGGACAACATTAAGGGGTCATCTATAACTTAAGTCTTATAAATTCTTTAGGGAAGTATTGATGAGTTTATTTCTCAAATGATAACCATTTCTTCTTTATTCCAATTTTTTCAACAAGAAAGTAGTATTGATCTTTTTAGAGTTCTTAAGGACATTGATCTTCCGTCTTGCTTAAGGATATATCTCTTTTCTTAGACTCGATAAGGAGAGAATACACCACTTGGGTGGAAGGGGAGTCCAGGGTTTATTCTACATGGACTTGGCTTCAAAAGGGATGTTTCTTTTGATAGTAAATGGAAAATTTACCTTGTTAATTTTTTGGCGATGTCATTTTTCTCTGTGCTTTCACACAAGAAGATGAGAATAATAACAATTAGTTGAGTGACCATCTCGGAAATTAACTCAAATATTGATGCACAAGTTTGCTTGAATTATCTTACCTACACAAGTTTACCTTGTTAATTTTTCGGCAATGTCATTTTTCTCTGTGCCTTCACCCAAAAAGATGGAGATAATATGTTATGGTCCCTATAATGGATCTAGTTATAGGATGCTGCAACATAAAAAGTTTTCTTCTTATGACCATTGATGTTGGTTCGTTAATAGAGAACCTGCAATCTCTTGAGTTACAGTATTCAAAAACTTAAATGACTTTTTTTCTTACATTTCCTAAGACAAACAAATAGTGTAAATACAATACTTAAAAGAGATAACTACTCCTATAAATTAGGACATGACTTCCTAACATTACTGGAATGAAAAACTGCACTATTAAAGGAAAATGACTACTACTAAAAGGAAATGACTAATGTTGTAACTATTGGATGACTAATGAGTGATAAAATTACTCTCTTTCTTCAAATCGCGCTTGTCCTCAAGCGCTAAATGCGGTGAGAAATCCGGTGTCTTGGATTGACTTCGTCCATAAAATCAATCCAGAATAATTTCTTGCATTGATGACCTCAGGTGAATGGTTTCATCACAATTGAAACAAAGTCCCTTAAGTTGCCTCTCCTCCATTTCAGAACTGTTCAGTTTCTTCACAAATCTGACATGTTGTTGAGGTGAGAAACTTGTTGTTTTGGATTTGGCAATCATCTAACGATTGTGAACAAACGGGTTGTTCCTTGCGTTCATAAAGTCTAGATAAACTCATCGCCGTAGCCAAATCTGGAGGATTATGCAACTTAACCTCAATTGTTATATAATCAGCTAGACCACTGATATAAAGTTCAATTTTTTGCGACTGAGTGAGTGTACCAGCCCGCAGAATTAATTGCTCAAACTTTCCTTGGTAATTTTTCACAGACCCTATCTGGCATAATTTAGCCAATTCTCCCAATTTTTTACTTCTAATTGGTGGCCCAAAGCGAATGTTACATTGACGTTTGAATTCATCCCAAGATGGTTGAGAAATATCTATCTCTAGTTGAAGAAACCAAAGTTGTGCAGTGCCTTCTAAATGAAAAGAAGCAAGTCCAACCTTTTCTTCTTCTGGATTTTGTTGGTGTCGAAAGAAGTGTTTCCATCTGTTCAACCATCCCAAAGGGTCATCTTGGCCATTAAGTCGTGCGAAATCCAACTTTGTATGTGAGAAATGATGAAACTTCCTCCTACTTTTGAATCTGACCCTCCTACCCCTTTATTTTTTCCCTTCCAAACGCGATGCTGACTTGTATTTTCATTTGAATCAGAAGCAACCTTAGAATTCTGTAAATCCTTTGCGAGTGCGTCCAAACGAGAAATTTCTTAAAACTCATCCAAAAAATTAAATTTAAATATTTCTACGCACGCACTCATTTTGGTTTTTCCTCAAACATATGATGGTTTAGAGGACGATATTATTTCTTACTTAATTAGAAGTCTCGAGTTCAAATTTTGAATATGAAAATAATTCTTGATAGATTGTATATCTCTTCAAATAAAGCCTTACACAATTTTAAATTTTAAATTTTAATTTTAATGCAGATGTCGGATGGAAAAAATCAATACAAAAATAAAAATTTGTTAAATGTTACTCCCTCCGTCCGGAATTGTTCGTCATGTTGCGCTTATCGAAAGTCAATTGACTTATTTTCAAAGATAAATTAGATCACATTAATTCGATATTTTAAACAAAAAAATTAGATATTCTAAAATTATATGAAAAGTACTATAAATTATAATCTTTTGCATATTAATATAATAAAAAGATACATCTTAAAATGTTAGTTAAAATTTTTATAATTTGACTCTAAAAATAAAAAACATGACAAACAATATCGAACGGAGGAAATAATAACAAATAGAAAAAAGCAAGAAAGTATTGGGAGGAGATCAGTAAAAGTAAAAAAGAAAAGATTAAAATAGAAGAGAAAGGGAAATGAAATGAAATAAAATAAAAGTGAAAAGTAGGTCCCATTAACACGCGACAGCCAAATAAGCTTCGTACAACTGACAATAATTATATCCCGCACATAATAAAATTTTTCACTTAATACCAATCACAATACTAATACTAAGACTATTCCTCCTACTACTTCCTACCAAACGAGGCCTATTTTTTTATCATTTTTGATCTTTTCCATTTTGAGTCCTTTTCCTTTCTTGACGTTACTTACTAAAATCTTCCAGCCGAAACATAAAGTATTGCCCCTTTTTGGATAACTCCTTTTCCATTTTCGTTCTTCAATTTTCTTGTGATCTCAAAAATCTTTGATGGGGAGATTATTTGTGTTGACTCTTGAAGGCAACATCTACAGCTGCAAGCACTGTGGAACTCATCTTGCCCTTTCTGAAAACATTGTTTCCAAGGTTTAACTCCATCTTTTCTGTTTGATCACTCTGTTGTTGTGATTTCTTGAAATTTAATTTTGATTTTGATTTGTTTCGTTATAAAAATACTATCTTTGGCTTGATAGGTGGTTTTGTTTCTAGAACTTGTTAGGGATTGTTGTTGGTCTGTTTCAGTAATTTTAGATGTATATAAAAATTGGCTAATTTAAATCAGTTATATGAGCGAAGAATGTCTTAGATTGAGTACATTTTACCCTAAAGGAGATGGGGGGTTTTAGCATCAAAGAACTGGGTTTTGTGGAGTTGCTGATTTTGGAGTAAAAGGGAATTGTATGATGATTGTTTGTGAACTTATAAAAAGTAGTTATTTACTGCTGATAGCATACCATACAAAATTCCTGCTTAATCCAGTTCTTAATTAAAGGAGTTGTTTGTTGAGTCTGATACTTGGAGTATACTTGATTGACATTTTCCATTTGTTCCATGGCTGTGTGCTAGACTTGAATATTCAAACTATTATTGTTATGCCCAGTCCGTTGATCAGGTCCTGATCTATTTTCTACATTTTTATCAATTTGGTGCTTGCTTGGTCTCTTCATTTTGCTTAATTTCATTGTAATGTGCATTCATGACTTTCTATTAAGAATTCCATATGACTTCTATAGCATAAAATAAGACCTCATTTTCAAGTGTTGCAGCTTTGAAACTACTGTTTCTTAGAAAATTCATATGCTTTTGGATAGAGTGAAATGTTGATTCAACAATTAATTATATTAAAGTTTATGTTACATTCTTGTTTCAGCCCTTAAATAATGTTTGTACTCATTCTGAGTAATGAAGTTATCTAACTCTATGCTTTCCTTCTAATCTTTCCTTCAGTCTTTCCAGTGAAGACATGGGAAGGCTTATCTCTTCAGGAAGGTGTAAGTCTATTTGATTCTGCACATTCAATCATCAGATATGTTTGTGACATTTTCTCATGTCCAATTTTTTAACTTGCAACATGAAAATCACAAGTGCAACTTACAACTTCTGTTGGTTTTATTCTTGTTAGAGTATCTGATTGTTGTTAAGCTTTTCTTGGCATTGATGGGACATAAGTTATTTGTAGCTTGTTTAGATGAACAAAATGATATTATGACGGTCAAGCTTATCCATACCTCTGGTACAGAAAGATGAAAAAGCTACCGTATAAATCCTCTTATTTGACTTCCACCTCTTCTTTTACTGGTGTGGAGGATACTGTTAAGCTAGAAAGTGAAAAAAGATGAAGTGTTGAAGAATTCGTGTCAGATTTGAAATGAAAAAAGATTTGTTTTCAAAAGTTGAGTGCAACTGGAGTATGTGCAAATTATTTGGCTTTTACTCTACGTGGTTCACATAGTTCTCAGGATCTTTGATTTTGTTATTAGCTCCGAGTCATTATTATTATGGAAGGTCACAACCAACCTATAGTATTTGTGCGCACCTGAAAAGTTGTGTACAAGGCAGGCTATACCCTGTAGGTTTAATTTGTTGAATACATAATACTTTATATTTGTATCTTCATACATTTGTGTCTTAGACATTGCTCTCAGGATCTGATTTTGTTATCAGCTCTGAGTCATTATTATTTCGGAAGGTCTTAACTCATGACCAACCTAGAATATTTGAGTGCACATGAAAAGTTGAACAAGGTAGGCTATACCTTGTAGGTTTAGTTTGTTAAAGACATGGTACTTTATATGTATATCTTCATACATTTGTGTCATTGACTATAAAATTAGCACCAGAATTTGATCTATTGGAATTACTATAGAACCTAGTGGGGATTTTACCAGACTATTGTATCGTGTACTTTTGAATGTATTTCCAGGAGTACAAACATTAACACATCAATATATAGAGTAACTTCTTACTTGACTTGGGTTATTTTTCACTTGGTAGCAGCATTACAATAGTTACATGGCTGAATACATATATTATGCTCCACTTGATTGCTCCTGTTCAAGAGTTCTGCTCTTCTCAAACCTCTTCATTTAATTTTATCATTTAGCATAAACATACAAAATGATAATGCACTTTGTAGTTCTGTGTATTCTATACGCCTTTTGTTTCTTTTGACAGGGTGAATGTCACTTCTGGTGAGATAGAAAATAGAATGATGATGACTGGTATGCACACTGTGGCAGACATTTTCTGTGTCTGTTGTGGGTCAAATGTTGGATGGAAATATGTGAGTATGGAGTGATAAAATGCTAGACATTGTCTTTTGGCAGTTGCTAGAAGTTTTAGTTGTTCCTAATATGACGATT
>NC_028639.1:60386767-60407135 GCF_001406875.1 Solanum pennellii
AACATGACCATCTGCCTGCATTTGTTTGCAATGACAAGACATTACTAGTAGCAACCACTCTGCTTTCATTGCTTCGATCTTTCCATTGTTGTTTGGTAGCTAGATAGAGCTATGTGGGTATTAGTTATGCAGGTATTACTTATGTAGGGTTTAGTTATGAAGGTATTACTTATGCGGGTATTAGTCATGCAGGTATTAGTCAAGCAAGTAGTCTGGACATGTCTTTTTGAAATAAAACCAGGACTATAAATTGATTTGCCGTCTAGTTTGCCCTTTTCCATAACCATCCCATATCCTCCCTGAATGACTCGCATAGACCATTTAGGTCTACCTAGATTTTCCATAAGCCCCAATATTCTATCAAGGCAGTTGTCGAACCATACTACATAGTTCTGGCAACAACAAAAGCTTAAAAAATTAGCACCTTACCCCCATCATCACATCAAAACTTGGTAGAGTTCATAGAAGTAAAACTGGTCTAGTATGGTGTGAAGTTTTGTCCAGATGTAAACAGAATGATGTCCAAAACTAGCTAACATTTTTGTCCGACAATCATGGCTTTGTTGTTTTATCAACAAAAATAAGACAAGAGTCGGTAGAAATTTAAGATTATTCAGCAGATTTGTAATGACCTATTATGTCATTATAGTTGTTCAGGCGATAGTACCCTTGTGTAGATCTCTGTGAGTCAAGAGTGTGGTAGAAATTCGGAAATGGAAAATCGAGTATGAAAATCTGCTTGTGTTTCACTATAGTGGACACTTTCTTTGTAATAACTAGATCACTATTTATACCTCATTAATTTCTGTTGAGCAATTCATACGCTTAAAGAATCAATTTTATGGGGTTTCTAGGTAGGCTAGGTTCATAAATCTATACTAGAAAGGCAAGATTTAACGGACTAGAATAGAAGATCATTCATAATTAACTTGCCCCACATGTTGTGTCATCAAAATAATAACCCTAGGTTTCAATGGATAAAATCCTATGGATATTCTTTTCAGTTCTAGGAGTAAACCAAAATATGGAAGAAATGAATAAACGGAAGACACTTACCTCAATAGAGAAAAACCCCAAGTCTTGGAAAAATCTTCTCTGGGGTTCTTTGGTCAGATATTTTACATTATGACTAAGTACGGACAAAAACTAACATAAAGACGCGAGTTACTGTTTTCCGACCTTCTCCGTGGCGAAACTTCACAACTTCGTTATGATCATGCATACTTCCTATTTGATAAAATCAACTTTAAATAATTGGTTAAACCTTCTAAAAAGGTAAAATTATGTGAGTTTGAATACTCAAGACCTTTGTTTGAGAAAGAAGATGTTTAATGTGTTGTCATATTTCGAGAATGAATACTTCTAAGGGTAAGATTGTTCGTCGTCTCATGTTGAGAACTTACGGGTGATGAGTCTAAATATGAGAGTTTTATTATTGTCCGTCGTCTCATGTTGAAAACTTGCGAGTAATAAGTCTAAATATGAGAGTTTTATTACAACACCACTTTTGTTCAATATTTCTTTTTTGATGACAAGGGAAACCCGCAACCGCTATCCTTTAGGTGCGCACAGGGTAAAACCCCCCTCTTATGCAATAGCTCGCAAATCAAATAGGATAGGTAACCCGCACTAGCAAGCCTAAAATGCCTATAAATTTATGAAAATTCTTTAGTTCCACTTGAAACTTTCTAACTTCTTAACCTCATATATGATTAGACATGCAGACCTTTCTCGTTTCACATGTACAGTCTGCATATATGTCATACCTCAACGATCTAAATTTGATATTTTAATTTTTTTTTTTTAATTTCAACCTTTTTGCACACTTTGCACACGATAAGAAATTATTGGGCAAAGATATCTGATTGGCTTTCATACGGTCACAATTCAGATAGAAGTGTGAAGTTTTGTCCAAATGAAAATAATGAAACCAGAATGATGTCCAAAACTAACTAACATTTTTGTGACACTCATGACTTTATTGTTTTATCAACAAAATATGACAATTTGCATTAAATAACATACTCATTATCCTCAATAGAGAAAACTCTCCCTCAACGAAGTTTCAGTAGATAACAACTATTTGACTACAATTAAGATTATTAAGCAAATACGTAACGACTTTTTCCATCGTTATGATTGCTTAGGCGATAGTACCCTTGTGTAGATCTCCGTGGGTTAAGAGTTGGTAGAAATATTAAAATGGAAAATCGAGTGTGAAATTCAGCTTGTGCTTCCCTATAACGAACACTTCTTTAAATAGCGAGATTGCTATAACGAAGGAATGCTACATAGAGAAGGTAGCGAAGTTTCGCTATAGTGAAGGTCGGGAAACAGTAACTCGTGTATTTAAGCTAGTTTCATTCAGATTTAATCATAACGTAATTTTTTTACCAGAGAACCCTAGAGGAGATTTTTCTAAGACTTGGTGATTTTCTCTCTTGAGGTAAGTGTTTTTGGTTCATTCATTTGTTCTTTCCATACTTTGATGTCCTCCCTGAATTTAAAGATATGCTCTTCATAGGATTTTACACATTGAAACCTAGAATTATTATTTTAATGGCACATGTGGGGCAGGTTAATTATGAACAAGTTTCAATTTTAGTCTGTTAAACTCTGTCGACTAGTATAGAATTATAAACCTTGACTTAATTATGAATTTGAGGAACCTAGAAATCACATAAAAATGATTTTTTTTAAGCATATGAACTGCTCAAGAGAAGTTAATGGGGTTGAAGCTTTATGAATGAGTTTGATATGATCATGCGAACCTCTAATTTAATAAAATAGTCTTTAAATAATTGATTAAACTTTCTTAAAACATGGAATTATGTGAGTTTGAATGCCCAAGACCTCTGTTTGAGAAAGTAGATGATTAACGTGTTGTCATATATTGAGGATGAATGATCCTAAGGGAAAAGGATGTACACACTGGGTGTTTAAGATTATCTGTCGTCCAATGTTGAAGACTTACGAGTAAGAAGCCTAAATATGAGTGTTTAATTATAATATCACTTCTGTTAAACAACATTCTATTTAAATTAAAATTTTATAACAATATATGTTTAATTTCTTCCTAAAATGTTTTAAAAATTTATGAAAATTCTTTAGTTCCACTTCAAAATTTATAACCTTCTAAATCTCACATATGATTGGACCTGCGGACGGTCCGTGTGTCACATTTACCGTCCATATATTCGTCATACCTCGACGATCAAAATTCGATATTTTAAATGCTCTTTGATTTCAACATGAAAAGATATTAGCTTTTTCTATATTTACATTTGCTTTAGCATAGCTCAGTCAAAGCAATGAAATTTAATGACTCAAATCTAATTCAAATTTTTGAAGTGTTATAGTTGACCTTAGTAAGTCATACCAAAATTACGGGTAAAATTACTTTATATTTGGCTTTCATATAACAACAACTGAAGTTTTATCCCAATGAAATAATAATTGTTGACACCCAATCTTATCCTTCATTCTCATTTTTTTACGAGCTTCTTTTATTTGCGAGGCCAAAATATTTTTTAAGCTATCTTTGTCTACTTTTGTGCTAAAAATAAATGTTATATGCTTTATTTTGTTGTCATTGTATTGCATTTTCTGTTAGTGAACTGAGGAGAAAAGGGATTCGGCGGGAAGAGGAGTGTAACATGAAATAAGTAAGGAGGTCAACCTCTTTCAAATATATGACAATGTAGTTGGACTCTCATGTTGATCCGCATGAATCATCCTTTTTATGGAAGTAAATCTTTGTCTTCTTGGCAGAGGATAGTAAGTTCCAAGTTCCATCTGAGATATTTTTATTACCATGAAATTCATAAATAAAGTAGTTAATGATAGGTTTTGTATTACTGTCTTTGTATTTATTCACCTTTATTAAGTACTTATGAATAATCATTTTCAAAGTTCAATTACTATCATGCTCAAGCATTTTTACAAAATCTAGTTATAATCATATTTTTGATTTGGTTTCACTTGTATTTAACAAAATCTAGTTATAATCATATTTTTAATTTGGTTTCACTTGTATTTACATATTTTATTATTCTTTTATACTATCTTAGTTTAGTTAGTTCTGGTAGCAAAGAACTTATTGTAAGTCGAGTATATTTTCTGCCATCATATGAATTTTTCTTGCAACTTATTCGATTATCTAAATGATGTGTAACTCTCTATTCAATTATTCATACATGCTTTTTATTTGGGGTTTTTGCGTCCTAGCAAAACTACTAGATTGATTTTAATTCTTAATCATGTTTTTTCATTTATCTTGTTGTTGCTACAATTCTCATTTACCCAAATTTTCTTTTTCCTATTTGTTGGAATATGCTTTATTATAAGTTTGGTGTTTAATGGAAATAATTTTTTCATCTCTAAGAAATACAGATATGATATGTGTACAATCTATCTCTATCCCTCTTCAAATTTCAGTTCTGAAAATTACATTTATTTTTGTTTGCAGATATTATTGTTTTTGTAATTATGTGTTTATTGTAAGAACTTTCGATGAAGCCTTTTATATTTTTGAATGTTATCAAAACTGACCAACTGTTTAAAGTAAAAAACTTTTGTGTTAGGCATGAATATCAATTTCAAATTACAATGATTCACTAACTTTTATATTGGGAAAATTGATTAGTGTAAAGTTACACTATCTTTAAATAAGATTCACATTTCACAAAGCACATTCAAGTCATGTAAAAAAATAGTACTAAGATAATTAATGAACTTTGATAGAATAATCACCCAATGTATGTTTTTGTTAACTATGTCAATCTATTTTAGCATCTTGTCTCCTTAGTCTATTTATATGAAAACCTTTGTTACTTTATTTTTTAAATTAATTAAACTTTTAGGACATACATGTTCTCACTTCTAAATACTTTTTATATTTACATCACTTTGATTTCAACCATGACAAGTGGAGTCGTCAATGTGTGAAGCATAGCTTAAAAGGAATCGTCTCTCCATGCTGGGCCAGGTACGTGTTGGCCTTTTAGGAAATGATGATACAAGACAGGCTATAGTCGACTTCTTGGATGAAGCACATATATAACTTTATAAAAATAAAGCACTTGTTACTCCATTCTTTTTCAATTTTATATATTACCATTTTAAAAGTTTCAGAAACTAGACAACTTTCATTATTATGCTAATATATCCATATACTCTCATATAATCTTAATACCAATTTATTTATATATATTTCATTAAGAATTCTTTTCTTCTTGTTTTAAAGCGTTTAAAAGAGTTGATCATAAAAAATGGAACAAAGGGAGTAACATCTTATTGGGCCCGAGGCACAGGGAGAGACATCCTCTAATGGGGAGTATTAATAGTTCAGATGAGGAACTATCATTGTTTCTAGAAATGCGAAGAAGGGGAAATGACAGAAATAATAATCGATTTCTTCAAAAATTCAATGAATTTGATCCCCTTGGTAAGTTTTTTTTTTTTTGTTCTTCTTCCATTTATTGACCTTTCTTTGTTCAAATTGACAGCATAAAGAATAAATTTCAAGTTGAAGTTGTTTTTTTGTAGGTGCATTTCAACTTCAAGTTCCAAAAATATTTTGAGTCTTTATGGACATCATATAAATGTGTCCAACTAGTGAGAAATTAGTGATTTCAGCTTCATAACCTAAAGTTCATGTATGTAATTTTTTTTCAATCCTATCTTATTGCAGGATCAAAAAGTGGTAGTTCACCTGCATTTAATATTGCATCAGCTGCACCCCTGCAGAAGACTCGTACGGATGAGTTCCTTAATGCTGACAATGATACAGCGGATTATGATTGGTAATTTGTTTCTTCTTCTCCTTTCCAAGTATGTGATTTTTTGAGTTGTTTAATTGTTTAGCTGCTTATGTTGATTTTTGACATCATAAGTTTCTTTATCCAATTTAATCTTTTTCACCATGTAGTTTATAAATTGGCTTAAGTCATAATCAGCTCCTTAAAGTTGTCCGCATAATTCAGTATTACTGGAATGAAAAACTACAGTAAAACAAGAAAATAACTACTACTAAAAGGAAATAACTAATGTTATAACTATTGGATGATTTTGAGTGATAACATAATAATTATTAGTTGAGTGACCATTTAGGAAATCAACTCTAATATTGATGCACAAGTTTGCTTCAATTATCTTACTTATACAAGTTCACTGAGATAAACTTTTGGGCATCCCAGTGACAGAAAACATTAAATTGAAAGCTACGGGACACAAACAAGCATGATAAGAAATATGTAATCTAATTCTTTTAGGGAAAATGCTCAAATATGTCATTGAACTTTCAGAAAAGGCTTATTTATGCCACCAGTTAAAAGTTTGGCCCATTTATGTCATTGCCGTTAAAGAAAAGACTCATTCATGCCATTATTTTTTAACAATGGTTTTGCAAAATCATTTTTGACACATGGCCAATTATAATTCGACCAAGTCATCAATTTTTTTAATTAATAAAAATCATAATTCTAAAAAAAATTGAATTAAATTTTTTTGAGTCTTTTTTTATATAGGATTTATATACTAACTAATTAAACATTTAGAACTTACTCATCATATATGACATTTCATTGATTATGTTGGTTCCAATGTAACAAACGATTGATTCAAGTCATTCAACTTTGTTAAAGATAATAAACATTGAACATCTAAATTAATACATACTGCCATGAAACTTAAAACACCATGCTAAAAAACTAGCTGGAAGTTCCTCCTCTCAATTGAGGACTTCGTCGAATAATAGGCGCTTGAAGATTTGGTAGGTCATACGTCTCATTTATCATAAGAGACTTAATAAAATCCTTTTAATATTCTTGTTGTGCACCCTGAGGATAGGCAGAAAATTATGAGATAGTGCCCTACTTTTGTCTAGTAGACCGATACAGGCCTCCAAGGGCATCTCAAACCCAATCCTCTATTTTACTCTCCAAATATAGAGTTCTCAACTTTTTTTTACATCCAACTCCAACCCAATTCTCTATTTTACTCTCTAAAAAGAAATTTTTTTCTCTCTCCTCAATATTATATTATTATTTCTATTTCGTTCTTATTTTCTTATTTCATAATATAAATCCTTTATTTCTTTTTTCCCAAATAATTATCTTATATAATGTTTAATGTGATATAAAATTATATTTTATCTTAAATTTTTAAATAACATAAATTGCAAGAAAATATTAATACATAAATTAAGGGGCAAAGTCAAATAAAAGTGACATACAATTACATAAACACTCAATTTTCAAAATCATTATGTTGCTCCCATTAATGCTCTATAATGCATTACGGAGATAAAAATGAACATTTTTGTCCTTAATTTTTTATGTCTAGCTAAAAATTGTTCAAATCGGAGATTTTTATCTACAACCACTTCTATAGTTGGAGTTGGAGCCTCTACGACATCTTGAATTGATGCATTAAGAAGCTATTAGTGACCCAAATGTTCGTGATTACATGCAATTAGAACAATAACGAATACTTGAATAAAGAAATCAACAATCACAACCGCAATCACAACCACAATAGCAACAATTTTCAGAATCATATCCTAATTTTTTTCGAATAGTGATATCTGGAAACGACCTATCGGATTACTAAATTATTATTGTGATCAATTAATTATTATGTTATGTATTGCATTTTATCTTGTCTTTAAATTATTATGTTATGTGTTGTATTGCTGTCTTGTATTTAAATTATTACGTTATATATTATATTTTTGTCTTGTATTTAAATTATCATATCATGTGTTGTATTTTTTAATTAAAATTTTCATCTTGCCATTTTAATTTTTTGTATTCTTTAAAATGAAAATTAATAATAAATAAAAATTTATTATTGGTGAAAATTAGAAAAAAAAATTAAAATACTATTAATTTGATATTTAATTATGGAAATACATATAAAATAATATTTTAATTAAAAAGTAATAAAAATAATAATATAATAATGAAAAAGTGAAATAGAGAGTGTGAATTTGGAGAAGTACTATTCGTCTTTCTATAAATGGAGAATAGAATAAATGAAGAATAGAGGGTGATTTAGAGGTGGGTTGTAGTGTTCATTCTCTATTTTACTCTCCAACTACAATTTATATGTGCATCTTAAACTTTGATGTCATACTTCTCCATGTAGTATTCTTAATACATGCTAGCTGAATTCAATTTTTTGATGTAACAAGGGAGGATAGCTAATAGGGTTGAGGATGCAAATTTTAAGTGATAAAATATACGGATGTCAAAAGCAAGTTTTTATTTAAATATCATGAACAGTGAGAAAAGCACGTATAGTTTGTAGATGTATTAGTTTTTTGCGCAATTTAAGTACAAAATTTAATGGCTGCTATATATCAAAATCTAGCACTCAAAGAAATAAAGGGAGTAGGGTGGTGCACCCCCTTTCTGTAAAGTTGAAAACCAGAACAAAAAGGGCTTCTTTGCACCTCTGATGTTGAATTATTTGTTGATTCAGATTTCCCAGACATTCTTTTAAAATTCGATCTTCAGTTTTGTATGTTTTATTATGAGATTTTATTTTCCTGTTTCAGGCTTCTAGCACCTCCAGACACTCCTCTTTTTCCTTCTGTAGTGATGGAATCACGCAAAACTATTATGAGTCAGCTGGGAACTTCTAAAGCTCACCCCACTGCATTGACATCTAGAGTAAGAACACACTCTTTTTTTTTTTTTTTGCTGAAATGCATTATGTGTAATTGGAAATTAGCATATTTTCACTTTTGTTATGTTTAACATGGGAAATGTTGACCATCTGTGTAATCTGAAAGTATTTCATCCCATATCCAGCCACCAGAGGGATGTGGAGATTTCAAGGAACTAAAAGGATATTTCTTTAATTAAACAGGAAGATCCTGACAGGTTCTTTAATTCAGACTGCGTGCATAATGATGGTTCCATTGTTTAGTCAAATGCTATTAACAGAAGCCCTCTGCTGAATTTGAGGATTATTTTAGTTTTTGAATGTTGATGTATGATGTACATCTTCTCCCATGCTTAGTTCAGGTGACAAATGCCGAGGAACTTGTGACTTAGGTCTAGGTTCGAGCTCTACACCATGTGAACTAAGCCTCACATTTAATTGGAGAGTAGTAGGGGGCTGAGCCCATTATTCCCGAACTTCGAATGTTGCAGTTGGTCCTAATGGTTGACTGTGGATGCATAAAGTAATCAGAAAGAAGAAGTATGCCATACATTTCTTTTGTGATGCTTCTTGTGGGTATTATGAGTGCCCAATATCTTATTAGATATCAACCATTTGGAAAACTGAAACTCCTACGAATATTTTTGGGCTATGATTTCTTTATCCTAGTAAGTATGTATTAGCTAGCACATGCTCTTATGATGGGGTGTCTGTGATCAATATGAGTTGGTTTTTTCTTAAAGATTCTCCTGAGTAATTGTAATAATCAGATTTATTGATATTCCTAGTATTACTAAAGGTTATCACATATTTAATCGTTATCCAATTTGATGGAATTGTTTAATCTCGAAGAGAATCTTCTATTATTATGCATATTAGGTGTCTTTCTTGGTTTTATGCAGTCATTTATAACTTGATTGTAACTTGATTGTTCTTGGACAATAATAGAAGGAAATAATGAGGAAAAACACCAATAGACTTTGTAAGATTAACCAATATGTCACAATTTAGAAGTTCATATGACGAAAAACGCCAACTTGTAACTTGCTTTTATTTGAAACCCATATTTTACATTGAACTAAGTAAAAGAATGAATAAGAAAAATAAGTTTCATTGAGTGGTTGTTAAACCAACAATGTTGTATTGGTTGGAGTGTTCTTGACTCGCATCCTCAGAAGATGAAGTTTAACATGAATGAGAATGCTTAAATGGATGTGTGGGCACATTAGAAGAGATAAGATTAGAAACAAAGATATATGAGGTAAGGTGGGAGTAGCTTCATTGGTGGACAAGATGCGGGAAACAAGGCGAAGATGGTTCGAGCATTCGAAGAGGAGGAACACAAATGCCCTACTGAAGAGGTGCGAGAGGTTGGCAGTGATAGGTTTGAGGAAAGGTAGAGGTAGATCGAGGAAGAATTGGGGGGATGTGATTATACAATAGATGAAACATCTTCAACTAAATAAGGACATGACTTCAAATAGGGATCATGGAGGATCAGGGTAGACGGGTAGTAGGTGGTTGAGCATTTCTCTCTTCCTCGTGGTTGAGCAGGGTTCCGGTCTGGAGTATCTATTGGTTTCCTTACCAATATTATCCAACCGTCCCAATTCGACACAGAGTTAAAGAAAAAGAAAAGGAAGACTTTAGAAACTTGTGGTTTAAAACAATCCTTAGATATTTATTTGACGGTAAATCAATTTGTTATGGGTAAAAGGGAAATTTTAAAGTTGTTATTTCTAATAATACAAAAGTGACATTTTTTTGAGGACGCACTAAAAAGTCAAGTGTGTCACATAAATTGGGACAAAGGGAGTGTTATTTTGGTAGCATACCTTGTTCTTCATTTTGTTTCTATTGTTGTTTCTTTTACTTTTGTTATCTCTAATAATTTTACTGTCAAAATTTTTCTTTTTTCAATATTTTCGTAATAGCATTGCATTTCTTTCAAACCATGTTCTGAAAATCGATTTTTCTTGGGAACCATGGATTTTTATCTGTAATTTGCAACCTTTGATGCAGTTAACAAATTCTCTCCAAGAGGCCACCTCAAGAAGCAACTTAGCATCTAAACAGCAAGCTTCCTCTGCTGGATCAAACACTTCAAGTTCTAGTCTTCGAAGACCATCTTCTTCAGGTGGCTATGGTATATACATTCTTTTCAACTTCCTATGCTAATAGAATAGTGTGCTACCATAGACTGAAGACACAAGTATATTTTCAAAAACTGATTAGAGTAGCAATATTTGTGTTGTTCTTTTATAGCTCTAAGTCTTAGATGATCTGTCTTGTTGGCCTTCTTGTTCTCTTATCCTTTTTGGATCTTCTCAACTTTAAAACATTGCTCTTGGACAGAGTCTCTCGGATAATCTGTGTCCCTTGATGCTGAACATAGAAGGTCGAGGGTAGATAATGGATCTCAAGTATAAAGTTATTAATTTGTAATCTAAACTGTGATGTCTAAAGCTCAGATACATTTGAGATGAATTATACCATTAGCATATCAAATAGTGCTTTGATGAGCCATCAACTAGTGTAGTTCCATAGAACAACAGAGCCACTCATGTTATGGAAAATTCAATCGCTTTATGCTTTTTATTATTGTTACTGGTTTTTCTCATATATTAATAACAAAATATATTTGAAAAAGAAAAAAACATTTAATTTAGAGTATCTCGAAATTTCAAAGTTGTACTAGAGAAGGGAAAGTGGTCAAAGAGTTCACATTTGAAGACTTTGTCTACCATTTGATCTTATAATTTGCCAAAGTCGTCGTTTGTATTCGGCTAATAATTAGGCCTACAAAGATAAAAACACCATAAGAAGAACGGAGTGATGAGAAATCTCTCAATTACGAATTTTTATGATTACATTTCTTAAATTGCAACGATAGTCCAATTTAATTACATGGTATATCCTTTAAATGTTTGTGTCTAACGGGGTTATAAGTTCTTAAAAAAAAATTCAAATATACCTTTAGAACTATTCAAAATGAGTCACTTATACTCTGTCCTATATTTTGTCTTAAAAATACGCTTGTTGTTATGTTTTGGGATCAAATATGCTCTCCAACTAGCAAACAAGTTCAAAAATACTTTGTCACTAACTGGTGCTCCGAAATAAAAGAAAAATTAATTTTGTCTTTTGAACTATTCGAAACAAGAATTTTATTTTTGGCTCAAACAGCTGATATGCTAATTGATGAATCTCACCTTCGTTTTTATTTTGCCCGATTTTGGCATAAATTTTTATTTAAATAGAAATAGTTTGACCAAAATTTAAAATCATAAAATTCATTTTGAGAAAAAAGCATGTACTTAATTATGGAAAAAATGAGCTATATTGATTACACGACATCTCCAGTGAATTCCCAATACTTTTTCCTAAGTTGTCATAGATGTTGGGATTTATTTGTCCTAAATTTCTTACCATAAATAGGTTTTCCTTTTAGAAAAAAGTTTTGAATTGACTAATCCTTTTCTTGTAGGAAAAGGTTTAGGACTCTATAAATAGAGGAATGTTCCTTCTAACTTAATTAGCATTCACAATGTAGTCTTAAAGGCTTTGAGAGTTTTGGTTAGAGGGAGAATTTGTGGGTCACAAGCTTGATACGTTATCACTTGTGTGAACCTCCCATGTATTCCGAGTGAATTGGTTGAGGTTGTTTCCCTCTGTATTTTGTACTCTCATATTTATAGTGGATTGCTCATCTCCTTTGTGGACGTAGGTCGATTGACCGAACCACGTTAAATCTTTGTGTCTTTTGGTATATTTCTCGTTGTCTTCTTACTCGTGGTCTTTCGAGGTTTGCTTTGCTAGCTTCCGCGTTTACACCTGCTTATTTTCGGTCCTAACAAGTGGTATCAGAGCCAGATTCAATGATGGAGTCAGGTTTAGTGGTTCGATAATCGATGATTGAACCAGGTTAGAAGGAGGTGTTCATCTTGACGGGTGTAGTTCTAGCCGCAACCTTTTTGACAGTAATGAAGATTTTGTTGGAGAAATTGTTTCAGAGAGGTTCTCTGTGTTGAGACATAAATTTTGCAAAGGAGATTATGGAGAGGAGAAGCAAGTTGTTGAAGATTAAGTGAAGAAGGTGGACAAATTTATTTTGTCAGAAATTCAGGCCAAGGGGGAGATTTGTTGGGTTTTATTTGCCCTAAATTTCTTACCATAAATAGGTTTTCCTTTTAGGAAAAGGTTTTGGATTGACTAATCCTTTTCTTGTAGGAAAAGGTTTAGGACTCTATAAATAGAGGCATGTTCCTTCTAACTTAATCAGCATTCACAATGTAGTCTTAAGGGCTTTGAGAGTTTTGGTTAGAGGGAGAATTTGTGGGTCACAAGCTTGATACGTTATCACTTGTGTGAACCTCCCATGTATTCCGAGTGAATTGGTTGAGGTTGTTTCCCTCTGTATTTTGTACTCTCATATTTATAGTGGATTGCTCATCTCCTTTGTGGACGTAGGTCGATTGACCGAACCACGTTAAATCTTTGTGTCTTTTGGTATATTTCTCGTTGTCTTCTTACTCGTGGTCTTTCGAGGTTTGCTTTGCTAGCTTCCGCATTTACACCTGCTTATTTTCGGTCCTAACAAGTGGTATCAGAGCCAGATTCAATGACGGAGTCACGTTTAGTGGTTCGATAATCGATTATTGAACCAGGTTAGAAGGAGGTGTTCATCTTGACGGGTGTAGTTCTAGCCGCAACCTTTTTGACAGTAATGAAGATTTTGTTGGAGAAATTGTTTCAGAGAGGTTCTCTGTGTTGAGACATAAATTTTGCAAAGGAGATTATGGAGAGGAGAAGCAAGTTGTTGAAGATTAAGTGAAGAAGGTGGACAAATTTATTTTGTCAGAAATTCAGGCCAAGGGGGAGATTTGTTGGGTTTTATTTGCCCTAAATTTCTTACCATAAATAGGTTTTCCTTTTAGGAAAAGGTTTTGAATTGACTAATCCTTTTCTTGTAGGAAAAGGTTTAGGACTCTATAAATAGAGGAATGTTCCTTCTAACTTAATCAGCATTCACAATGTAGTCTTAAGGGCTTTGAGAGTTTTGGTTAGGGGGAGAATTTGTGGGTCACAAGCTTGATACGTTATCACTTGTGTGAACCTCCCATGTATTCCGAGTGAATTGGTTGAGGTTGTTTCCCTCTGTATTTTGTACTCTCATATTTATAGTGGATTGCTCATCTCCTTTGTGGACGTAGGTCGATTGACCGAACCACGTTAAATCTTTGTGTCTTTTGGTATATTTCTCGTTGTCTTCTTACTCGTGGTCTTTCAAGGTTTGCATTGCTAGCTTCCGCATATACACCTGCTTATTTTCGGTCCTAACAAGTGGTCTTTTATTGGGTTGTATTTGACCTAAATTTCTTACCATAAATAGGTTTTCCTTTTAGGAAAAGGTTTTGGACTGACTAATCCTTTTTCTGGTAGGAAAAGGTTTAGGACTCTATAAATAGAGGTATGTTCCTTCTAACTTAATCAGCATTCACAATGTAGTCTTAAGGGCTTTGAGAGTTTTGGTTAGAGGGAGAATTTGTGGGTCACAAGCTTGATACGTTATCACTTGTGTGAACCTCCCATGTATTCCGAGTGAATTGGTTGAGGTTGTTTCCCTCTGTATTTTGTACTCTCATATTTATAGTGGATTGCTCATCTCCTTTGTGGACGTAGGTCGATTGACCGAACCACGTTAAATCTTTGTGTCTTTTGGTATATTTCTCGTTGTCTTCTTACTCGTGGTCTTTCGAGGTTTGCATTGCTAGCTTCCGCGTTTACGCCTGCTTATTTTCGGTCCTAACAAGTGGTATCAGAGCCAGATTCAATGATGGAGTCAGGTTTAGTGGTTCGATAATCGATGATTGAACCAGGTTAGAAAGAGGTGTTCATCTTGACGGGTGTAGTTCTAGCCGCAACCTTTTTGACAGTAATGAAGATTTTGTTGGAGAAATTGTTTCAGAGAGGTTCTCTGTGTTGAGACATAAATTTTGCAAAGGAGATTATGGAGAGGAGAAGCAAGTTGTTGAAGATTAAGTGAAGAAGGTGGACAAATTTATTTTGTCAGAAATTCAGGCCAAGGGGGAGATTTGTTGGGTTTTATTTGCCCTAAATTTCTTACCATAAATAGGTTTTCCTTTTAGGAAAAGGTTTTGGATTGACTAATCCTTTTCTTGTAGGAAAAGGTTTAGGACTCTATAAATAGAGGAATGTTCCTTCTAACTTAATCAGCATTCACAATGTAGTCTTAAGGGCTTTGAGAGTTTTGGTTAGAGGGAGAATTTGTGGGTCACAAGCTTGATACGTTATCACTTGTGTGAACCTCCCATGTATTCCGAGTGAATTGGTTGAGGTTGTTTCCCTCTGTATTTTGTACTCTCATATTTATAGTGGATTGCTCATCTCCTTTGTGGACGTAGGTCGATTGACCGAACCACGTTAAATCTTTGTGTCTTTTGGTATATTTCTCGTTGTCTTCTTACTCGTGGTCTTTCAAGGTTTGCATTGCTAGCTTCCGCATATACACCTGCTTATTTTCGGTCCTAACAATAATTAGGTTTTTGTTACCAAACTTTAAATTTAACCTAATCCTTCTGCAAAAAAATAAAATAAAATCTGGAAACCTAATTTCCAGGAAGTTTACCTGAAGAGGACAATTCAATTTTAAGCACTAGAGAAGTTGAATGACCACAAATTATGCGCACTCTTTTAAGTCATGTAGAAGAACAAAGCGCACTGAGCTGCCTTCATAATTGACCAATTGCTCCAACATCTCTCAATATATTATACTACAAGATTTTCTACCAACGTTAGGACTAATGTTACACATCTTACCTAACAAAGTAAGAACAACTTACACAACTAATGTGACTCAGAAAATAAAAATAAAAATCACTTTTCAAAATTATTTACATTTTTCACGTTAGCGTCAAAGAAAGGAACAATGCAATAAGTAATTTATCAGGACACTCTGGCAGACTTTAAAATCCATTAATTTATGTCCAATTTTTATTGTAGTTTTCTATATTTTCTAGTCTACCTTTAAGTAGTACTAGGAGAATCTCTTATGTCCTTAAAATACTCAACTTGTCAATGTCATGAAAAATCATATAAACAAACTACAATTGGAGAATAAATTTAATAGTATTAGACGAGTGTCTTTTGCTACCAACTTTACATTTGTCTTCTTACTTTCTTAAATGATTCTCCCAAAGAATTCTCACTTTTATGCTATGAAGAAGAAGTATACTGTTGTACTATCTTTACTGACCTTTTTCTCTTTGATACTACCTTATGTTCTTTGCTCATCAAAAATTCAGGTGAAAGGGAATGAAACAGACAAAATGTCACTCCTAGCATTCAAGAATATGATCATTGATGACCCTTTCAAGATCATGGACTCCTGGAATGAAACTATACATTTCTGTGACTGGCCTGGGGTCTCATGTGCTAACCGTCATCGCCGAGTTACAGTTTTAAATCTTACTTCTCTGAAATTGAGAGGTTCTCTGTCACCAAGCATTGGTAACCTGAGCTTTCTTAATGTCCTTAAGCTTCAAAATAATAGTTTTTCAGGTGAAATCCCATCAGAGATTGGCTACTTAAATAAGTTAAACGTTTTACGCCTTGATAATAACTCGTTCACTGGTCATATTCCTTCAAACATTTCTGGTTGCTTCAATCTTGTTTCTGTTGGTCTTTCGTATAATATGATGGTAGGCGAAATTCCAGCAGAATTCGGCACATTGTTTAAACTCAAACAACTTTCTCTTGTTTCTAACTATTTGACAGGAGGAATTCCGCCTTCGTTTGGTAATCTTTCTTTACTTGATACCTTTTTTGCAAGCAAGAATAATTTGTTAGGGAAAATACCTGATGAATTATGTCAATTGCTCAACTTAAAGTACTTTGTAGTGAATGAGAACAACTTGAGTAGTACCCTGCCTCCTTGTCTTTTCAATCTTTCCTCTATCGTGGCCATCGATGTTGGAACAAACCATTTAGAAGGACAATTGCCTCCATTGCTTGGTATTACTCTTCCTAAGCTAGAGTTCCTTAGCATTTATAGAAACAATGTAACTGGAAATATTCCGGGGACATTATCAAATGCTACAAATCTTCAGTCTCTTATTGCTGGTAGAAATGGACTCACAGGAAAAGTACCACCCCTTGGAAATTTGCTGAAAATGAGGAGATTTTTAGTTGCTTTCAATGATCTTGGCAAGGAGGAGGAGGATGACCTTAGTTTTCTCTCCACATTGGTGAATGCCACCAACTTGGAGCTTGTGGAGCTCAATACAAATAATTTTGGTGGAGTCTTACCTGCATCTGTTAGTAACCTTTCGACTGAGCTTATAGAGCTTTCGTTGTCTTATAATCAAGTTTCTGGAGAAATCCCAAGAGGTATATCCAATCTCAAGAAGCTTCAGGCTTTCTTCGTAGCTTACAACAGATTTCACGGTGAAATTCCTTCTGAAATTGGTGATCTTATTTATTTGCAAGAGCTGGCTTTACTTGGAAATCAGTTCTCTGGCCAAATTCCAATCTCATTGGGAAATTTAGCTTCTTTAACCAAACTCAGTTTAAGAGACAACAATCTCCAGGGGAGAATTCCTTCCAGTTTAGGCAAATGCGACAAGTTGGAACTGTTGGATCTTGGTTCAAATAACCTTAGTGGTTTCATACCATCAGAAATTCTTGAACTCTCATCATTGTCGGAGGGCGTGGACCTATCTCAGAACCACTTAACTGGTTTCCTTCCGATGGGAATTGGGAAGTTGAGAAATCTAGGCTACTTAAACCTGTCTGATAACAAGTTGCAGGGCCAGATTCCTACCACTATAGGTACTTGTGTGAAACTTGAAGCACTAGACTTAAACAACAACAACTTTCAGGGTAGTATTCCTTCAACCATGAATAATTTGCGAGGCCTGGAATTTTTAGTCCTTTCTCACAACAATCTGTCAGGTGGAATCCCGGGATTCTTGAAGGACTTCAAATTTCTGCAGATTTTAAATCTGTCTAGCAATAATTTGGAAGGTGCTGTCCCAACAGGAGGCATCTTTAGTAATGCTACTGCGGTTTCCATCATACGAAATAAAAATCTCTGTGGGGGTGTACCGGAGTTGGACCTTCCGGTTTGCATTGTAGGAGTAAAGAAAGAAAGGAAATCAGGTTTTCCCTTGAAAATAGTAATTCCTGTAGTTAGTGGGCTTATAGGATTGACATTGATAGTTTGTTTTCTTGGCATACGACAGTTTAGAAGATTGAGAAAAACAACACCTACAGATATACCTGAAAACTCAACCTTAAGAATATCTTATCAGTGTCTACTTAGGGAAACTGATAGATTTTCTGCATCAAATTTGCTTGGCATGGGTGCTTTTGGGTCTGTATATAAAGGAATTTCTGAACATGATGGTACTGTTTTTGCTGTTAAGGTACTGGACCTTTCGCATCATGCAGCTTCCAGGAGTTTTTTAGCTGAATGTGAGGTTCTAAAGAACATCAGACATCGTAATCTTGTAAAGGTTCTAAGTGCATGCTCAGGTATTGATTATGAAGGTAATGAGTTCAAAGCCATAGTTTATGAATACATGGGTAAGGGGAATCTACAGGACTGGTTACATTTCACTCCTCAGGAGAACTCTGAGCCACAGGAGGAACACAAGAAGCTCGGGTTTATTCAAAGATTAAACATTGCGATTGATGTTGCCTGTGCTCTGGATTATCTCCATAATGATTGCCAACCCCCTATAATTCACCGTGATCTGAAGCCAAGCAATATTCTTCTAGATGAGAACATGACTGCACATGTTGGTGATTTTGGTTTGGCAAGATTTGTTCCACCAGAAATTCCGAACTCATCAGAAAATTCAAAAAGTCTTACAGGTGTAGGGGGAACTATTGGTTATACACCTCCAGGTAATAATAAATCAAGGTTTTTGCTGTCATACATATGTCTTTTGATAAGAATATCTCTAATTCTGTAGTTTTTCATGCTGACAGAATTAGGTATAGGAAGCGACGCCTCAACCTATGGAGATGTATACAGCTTTGGCATACTGCTCTTGGAAATGTTTACCGGGAGGAAACCAACTGATGAAATGTTCAAAGATAATTTAAACCTTCATAACTACGCGAATGCTGCTTTGCCAGACAGAGTGATGCATATTACAGATCCAATTCTTCTCCATGAACGAGATGAACTTGAAATGGAATACAAACTTGATGACAACACAAGCAGTGCTGGCGACATATTTCTGTCATTCTTAATCAACGTGATTCAAATCGGAGTTTCCTGCTCCGCTGAATCTCCAAAAGAAAGAAAGCGGATCAGTGATGTCGTTGGAGAACTCAATTCATTAAGGAAGTTGTTTTTGGAGCAAGCATACCGGAAAGAAAAAGTTATAAGCTTCAACCTGCATTGACAGATGATGACAGGCATAGGGTTAGTCCTTCTCATGGTTGGTGACATGAGGTTAATATGTACTGTGAAACAAATTCATGAATTTAAGGTTTGATTCTGCTCTTATAATTTGCATTTATAAACTTGTATGTTCCTAGTAATAGATAGCTCTTTGCACATTTCTTAGTTTAGATGCCTTATTTATTATCTTGAGATATCTATAGCTGCTAGACTAGTAGATCACTGAATTGCACAATCGATCTCAAGCTGCCACCTACATGTCCAAACATCATATTTGAAGTTTTTGAGACGTAAGATCAGTTCATCGCCTTCCTCTTAAGGTTCTTGACACCTTTGAAATATGATATATACTCTGGCATCCAATACTTCACTTGTTCTAATTCACGAAGATTGCATATTCTTAAATGCATGGTTATATGCAAACAACATTCCCCATATAATACTGAACATGATTTATCTAATTTTCTTTTGGTGATAGATAACAACACCACAAGAAACCTGAGTAATTATGTTCCACTTATTTTATTTTTAAGTTGAGACCCAACAAACTATAATTAATAAGATGTGCAACTAACACCATGTTTAGTCAGATGAGTGCGGAGACCCAAACCACTGCATTGAGCACAGATTTTACCTTCACAGCTAACCCAAAATGCACCAGCCGGGAATTGAACCATGGCTGGGTACTATATCACTGGTGCTACTTGTTATCTATTTGCTCATATTACACTACAATAATTTAGATATTAAACGGAATATATGAGAGTAGTTAGAATGGAATGAATAGGACCAGATTTTGGTATTCAAAATGTCAACAGGTAATCATGTTCTGAAGTTGAGGTCAATTAGGCTTGTAGTAGGAAATGAAGTTCAAATTTTGCACTTCAAAATTATATTCCTCATAAACAACAATATCTTGTAGTTTTATTATGAATTTTTGTAAGTAAAAGAGATCACATAAACAACTTTTTTTAGGAGCATTTTTGTTTGTAATAAATTATGACACTATTGGCCACACTATGGCCCAACATTCAGCCAGTCAGCCTTGGGAAATGCCCACACCAGTACTGTACTAGACACTTAATTTCGTATTTATCTAAATATCCGTCCTTAACAAAAAAAAAAAGAATAAGAAGAGCAAATTACACTGAGCTGACTTCATAATTGACCAATTGCTCAGACATCTTTTGTTGAATGCCTTGAATCGGACCCGTTACAAACGGAAAGGACGGGGGTCTCGCTGCCCGGTCAGCGAGTCGGGGG
>NC_028639.1:60412298-60424437 GCF_001406875.1 Solanum pennellii
ATAATAAAACTGCTCTCCCTCTTTCCCGTGGACGTAGCCAATTTATTGGTGAACCACGTAAATCTGTTGTCTTATTTTTCGCGTTCATATTTTCTCGTATTATATCGAATTCCGCACAACATCTTTGAATATTTTCGAGTAAATTTTCACAATTTTTTATCCTTAAATTATACCCTCAATTTAAACTGCATCCTTAACTTATTCATTTTAACAAAAAACATCCTTCAAGTATTTAAAATTTAACATTCATCCCTTTACTAAAATTTGTCAAAAAAATTAGTAATTTCTCACAAAGTATATGCATTTCATATTATTCGCATTAAAAAAATCTATTATATTATTTACCGATTGAAAAAATCATCCCAAAAAATAAAAAAATTGTGACTTGTGTTTGCTGTTTAAAAAAACAATGTTAAGACGGTTTGAGTCTCGAGGAGACATGATCTGCCCTTCTCCTTTACCAACTAAATGAAGTTGGAGTTTAATTTCACACAATCATCACCTTCAAAGTCAAAATATCATTAGAACTATATCTTTTTGGGAGACATTAATAATTGAGGTGATCAATATTCAACTAATTTTGATCTCTAGTACCCAAATTTCATTTTTCATTATTAGAAGTAAAAGTCTCCGAATGAAACCACTTTTTGCAGATTCAATGAAAACAAAACATTTTCATTGATAATTCTTTGATATCAAAACAAATGAAAAGTAAAAAAATAAAAATTGTTAAAAAGGAAGACAATGCAAAATATTGTTACTTAAAAAAAATTAATATTATTTTAGATGTATGTAGAATGAACATAATTGATTTATGGGGTGATTTAGAGAGTTTAGTTTGTGAGAGTAGTGTGAAAGGGATGGTCTATTAAAAGGGATAAAGATGTTAGGTAATTAGGTGAGAGTCCTTCAAGTTATAAATATTGAGTAAAAGTGACAAATAAATAAATAATATTAATTAAATTAAAAAATATTTTTTAAATAGCCCCAAACTTTTTAAGTTGTACACTTTGCCCCTATATTCTTTATTTATTTACCTTTAAATATTTAAAATTTTATCAAATAGACAAAAAAAAGGCGTTCTTTCTTAACTCCATTCTCTTCCCACTGATCTTCTTCAACTGCAGCTACAATTGTCAGTCCTTCTTTCTTTTTTTTCTTGTACTTTATCTTTCTTTATTTGCAAAATTGTACTTTTATATAGAAGATCTATCAAGAAAAATTTATGCAAAAAGAATATCAAAATATATATGTTTGAATTTTTTTTGCATTGTATTTGTTTTGTTTAAGCTTTGAATAAACTAAAAAGAGTACTATTGATAAGTATGAAAATCACTTTGTGTCAATTCTAAAGTTGCATTTAGTGAACCCAAAATGATTGTTTCAGTCAACAACTTTCGTAGTTGTCCGGGCAATTATCGAAGTTGTTTGTTGAATAATTAGATATGTCTTTGTTGTTGTCCAACAACTGTCTTTAGTTGTCCGGCGATAGTAGAAGTTGTCCCAACAACTAGTGCAGTTGTTCGACAATTGTGTTTTGTTGTTGGTCAATTGAAGATTTATAAAAATGTACATTTTGTCATATTTATAACAATGTACTTAATAATACAATTATTAGATCAAACAACTTAATATTTGTATCTTAACAACTTTCAATTTTTATCAAAAGCTTCTAATTTTTATATTAACAATTTCTAATGTTGTTGGACAACTGTAACAGTTGAAGAGTCAAGTCCTTCAAACAACTGCATTAGTTGTCCAACGATATTGAAGAGTTGTCCAACAATATTGGAGAGTTGTCTAACAACTTTGTATAGTTGTCTAATAATAATTGAAGATCGATCTAGCCATTTTTGTAGTTATTAGGTATAAACTAAGTCTTTTAATAATAATTGAAGATCGATTAAGTCATTTTGTAAACTATTAATAAGTATAAAGCAAGTCGTTTAATAATAATTGAATATCTATTTAGTCATTTTGTAAACTATTAACTATAAACTAAGTCGTTAAATAATAATTGAAGATCGATCTAGTCATTTTGTAAATTATTAAGTATAAACTAATTCATTTAATAATAGTTGAAGATCGATTTAGTTATTTTGTAAACTATTAAATATAAACTAAGTTGTTAATAATATCGAAAGATCGATCTAGCCATATTGTAAATTATTAGGTATAAGCTAATCATTTAATAATAATTGAAGATCGATTTAGTAGTTTTGTAAACTATTAAGTATGAAGTAAGTCGTTTAATAATTAATTGAAGATCGATTTAATCATTTTTTAAACTATTAAGTATAAATTAAGTTGTTTAATAATAACTGAAGATCGATCTAGTCATTTCGTAAATTATTAAGTTTAAAGTAAGTCATTTAATAATAGTTGAAGATCGATTTAGTCTTTTTGTAAACCATTAAGTATAAACTAAGTTTTTAATAATAACTGAAGATCGGTTTAGCCACTTTGTATATTATTAGGTATAAAGTAAGTGGTTCAATAATAGTTGAAGATCAATTTAGTCGTTTTGTAAACTATTAAGTATAAACCAAGTCGTTTAATAATAATTGAAGATCAATCTAGCTATTTTGTACATATTAAGTATAAACTAAGTCGTTTAATCATAACTGAAGATCGATCTAGTTATTTTGTAAATTATTAAGTATAAACTAAGTCATTTAATTATAGTTGAAGATCGATCTAGTCGTTTTATAAACTATTAAGTATAAACTAAGTAATAATAACTGAAGCTCGATTTAGTTGTTTTGTAAACTATTAAGTATAGGCTAAGTGGTTTAATAATAGTTGAAGATCGATCTAGCCATTTTGTAAATTATTAGGAATAAACTAATCGTTTAATAATAATTGAAGATTGATCTAGCCATTTTGTAAACTATTAAGTATAAATTAAGTCGTCTAATAATAATTGAAGATAGGTTTAGTCATTTTGTAAACTATTAAGTATAAACTAAGTCGTTTAATAATAGCTCAAGATCAATCTAGTCATTTTGTAAATTATTAAGTATAAACTAAGTCATTTAATAATAGTTGAAGATAGATTTAGTCGTTTTGTAAATTATTAAGTATAAACTAAGTCGTTAAATAATAAATGAAGATTGATCTAACCATTTTGTAAAATTATTAGGTATAAACTAAGTGGTTTAGTAATAGTTGAATATCAATTTAGTCGTTTTGTAAACTATTAAGTATAAACTAGGTCGTTTAATGATTAATTGAAGATCAATCTAGCCATTTTGTACATTATTCAGTATAAACTAAGTTAAGGCGAGTCATATTTATCCCAACAAGCAAGTGATCACTAAAAATACAAGCATATGTCCATATGCCGCACAAGAATGGTTACTTGGCACATTTTTTAGACTCTCAATGACCATGCATCATTCAAAAAAATTTCAAATAAATAATTGAACATCCCGCTTTGAATGAGTAGTTTGGGCCACAATAAGTTGGATGAATGTGAAAAAAGTCAGCTCATCACACACATGAATATTGCAATCATAAATTTGAATCAAGCCTTGCTCCATCACTTTTACTTTCATCACCTTTTTCTTCTCCACTAGATTTATCTCCATCACTTTCATCATCTAATTTTTTTTTGCTTGAATTTTTGCTATTTTCGTTACTTTTTTCTTCACCTAATAGGTCACTGCCACGACAAAAGGAACCTAAATTACCAACAAAAAAAATCGTTGGTAAATTGATCAAATCGATTGGCAAATTAAGTTATCAACCCAAATGTCAGCTTATATTAATCCGTTGCTAAAAAGTTCGTCGACAATATTACTAACTGATTTTAATTTGTTAGTAAACTTACCAACAAAAAAATCAATTGGTAAACACCAAAAGATGTTGTTACAATAATTTTAAATATGACCCTGAAAATTCCGTTGGTAAATTTACCAACTAATTTTTAGTTAGTATATCGTTAGTACCTTTATCAACGAATTGAAAAGGAGCTAGTAAATTTTTTTCTTTATTTTTTGATTCATATATTGGTGATTGGTTAGTAATTTTAGTTACAAAAAAATTGTGTTGGTAATTTGCCAATAAATTTTAAATATTTTCTGTAATTTTAATTTTTTGGTTTTTCATCCGGTGTTCGATACCCATATTGGAGCCCGATATTACCACTATACTACAACCCTTGTTTGTAATAAATTTTAAATACTTGAGTACGATTATTTATTTTTCTAATAAATTTACTAATTGATTGTTAGTTTATTGGTAATATATCATTCAAGTTCAATGTTAGCTTAGTAATTGATTGACAATATGTTCAAAATATTATTAACTGAATGATTATTCAATAATAAAATATTTATTAATTTATTACATTTTGAAATCTAAGAACACGAATATATATAAATTCAAAAGTAGTAATCAATTTTATAAATCATATTTGAGTGAAACAATGCAAAATCTATGATAACAAGTAAAAGTAATATCAATATGACACATATCATTATATTAAAAAAATTAATTTGAGCACGTTTACCAAAAATATTAACCAAGTCTAAATTTTGGCCAAAAATTAAAACACCTAACAATACAAACTGAAAATGAAAGTCTCAAAATCTGAAATTACCATCTTGTTAGATATAAAAATGACCTTTCTAAGCTAATCGAACAGACAAAATTTTCATCAGAGAACGTTTACAAAAAATACTAAGCAAAATCAAATTTTTTCCAAAAGTTAAAAGTTAAATCGCCTATGGTACAAACTGAATATGAAAACCTCAAAATCCAAACTAGTCATCCTATAAAGCAAAAAATGACCTTCCATAGCTAACCGCTTTGACGAAATTCAAATTTGAGCATGTTTTCCAAAAAAATTAACCTAATTCAAATTTTAGCCAAAAGTTAAAAGCTAAAACGCTTAACGACACAAACTGAAAATAAGTCGCAAATCCCGAACTAACCATCCTGTGATATCAAAATTGAACTTATATGGCTAACTGCGGTGACAAGTTTCAATTCGAGCACGACTACCAAAAATATTGACTAAAGCAAAATTTTGGCCAAAATTTGAAAGCTAAAATGTCTAACGACATAAACTAAAAACGGAAGCCTCAAAATCCGAACCCTCTATCTTATTACATCAAAAATGACTTTTCGCATCTAACTGTTCTTATCTGGGTACGTTATCAAATATATTGATCAAAGTTAAATTTTTGCCAAAATTTATATGTTAAAACATCTAACCGCACACAGTAAAAATGAAAGTGTCAAAACTCAAATCAACCATACTACTGGATAAAAAATGACCTTTGAAGTTAATTACGCTAACGAAATTCTCATCTGAGTACGTTCACAAAAATATTGACCAAAGTCAAATTTTGACATAAACATAAAATTTAAAACACCTAACGGCACAAACAAGAATGAAAGCCTCAAAACATGAACCAACCTTCCCGTTAGATAAAAAACAAACTTCTGAAGCTAATGACACTGACGGAGTTCTAATCTGAGCATGTTTACCAAAAATATTGAACAAAGTCAAGTTTTGGTTAATATTTAAAAGTTAAAATGTGTTTTGTCTTCAGTGCACCCCAGTTTCGTCAGTCTCACTTAATAACACAAACTAGATATGAGAGCCTCAACACTAGACGCTGATTTACCATAAAATTCAACTTCAATTGATAATTTACCAACTATTAAAATATAAGTTAGTAATTAATAATTTACCAATAAATTTTATCAGAGTTGGTAATAGTTACTATTCAACTAAAGATTCATATGTAATATTACCAACTAATAATTCATATATTGGTAAATTTTTTACCAATGGATTAGTGAACGTATATTACCAACTATTTTATTGATGCTAGTAATTTACTAACTACAATATTTATTCGTCGGCAAAATTTTCAACTAATTTGACATTGTTTGGCAAGTCTACCAACAAATTACATTTCGTTACTAATTTACCAACACATTTATATTTGGTTGGTAAATTTAGCAACACAATCTTGTCATTGGTAAATGTTTGGTTAGTAATTCATTGGTAATATGTTAATAAATTATAGGCCGAACTCATAAACAGATTCCTAAACTTGTTGGGGTTTTCCCCTCAGGTACCTCAACTATGTCATTTTCCTATTGAACTATTGAACCACACATAATTTGTTCCTTTTAAACACTATTGGTTGATTTTGATAAGCTTTTCTATTGTAAATGTCTTCAATTGTGTTCGTATTGTAATGATTTTGATTGAAGGAATGAAGACAAACTGTGTGAATCTCATTTCTTTTCTAATGTGTTCAAATGACTTGAAGTAAAACACAATTATTCTCGAATATTTTCACTAACAATTGGACTAATGAGTTTTGGACAACATGTGTATCCTCTATCAATACCCCTCACAAAATCTGATTCCACATCAACCAACGGTGTTTGTTTAAAAGGAACAAATTATGGATGGTTCAATGATTTAATAGAAAAATAGCATAATTGAGGTACTTGAGGAAAAAACCCCAACAAGTTTAGGGATCTGTTTATGTATTTGGCCTAAATTATATAAACAATTTTTTGTCATATTTACCAACCGATATATAATTCGTTGGTTATATTACCAACAAAAGGTATGCATTAGTAATATTTCTGTCGGTAATCCATTGATAGAAGGTTGCTATATTTGGTGCCATTTTTTCCTGCCGTGTTTATCAACTAAAATACTTAGTAAGATTTGTGTTGATAATTTGTTAGAATTTCGTTTTTATGTTTTAAAATATTATTCGGTTATAAATATGTTGGTGATTTGTTAGTAAAATACTAACCAACTTAAGTTGTTAGTAAAATCTGTTGACACTTTGAGGTTTTTTTTGTACTGTGTTGCTCTTACAAAAATTTTTTCATCTCACTAGATTGCTTCTCGCTATTTTCATCACTTTTTTATTTTGCTAATAAGTCATTGCTGCTCTTACTAGTTTGAAGTGTTGCAGTACCTCTTTTTTTAGCAGTCGTATAACTCTCATCATTTCCTCCAGCATCTGTATTCGGTGAAGATGTTTCAATTCTTTTCCTCTTATATTGACGCATTATATCTACACTAAAATAGTTAGAAAGTTAGTGAATGATATAAAATTAACTTAATAGGATCAATAGAAAATGTGTAAGTATAGTACATTAAACATCAATAATTATATTGTTTGTCCTACAACTAATCAATTGATCAACAACTGAACACAGTTGTCTAACAACTGTCGTAGTTGTGGGAACAACTTATCTAATTGTCCGACAACTAGATGCAGTTGTTGGACCATTTTGTATCTTTTAAGATATGTATAATTATTCCTACAAATAACTTCAATAATTGTCCAGACAACTGTAAAAGTTGTTGGCTGAAACAACTAAATTGACTAAATTATCAACACAAAATAATTTTATACGGACTAAAAAGCTCTTTTGAGTTAATTTTAACTTCAAGCGGAATAAATGTAATGCAAAATAACAAAAAAATATTATAGATATATGATAATGATTTTCTTCTTTATGAACCCTAGTTTTGATATTTTGAAATAGAAAAGAGATGAAAATTTACTAGGAAGAAAACACAACAGAAATTATTGAATAATGATTTTAAAACTGAAAAAAATTGATTTTTTTTCAACTTGTCGTTTTTTCGCCGTCCCAGTCGTTTGGTTTTATTCTATTAATGAAGAAATCTTCAAAGTCCTTTTAAGTTGAGCGTTATCAAAATTTTAAAAATATTATTTTGAGTCCTTAAGTTTTAAAATTATTAGTTTGATCCCTTTTTATTAATGTTAAAAACAAGAAAATAGAGAAAAAAAAGGGACCCACTTGTCCCTTTTTTCAATTGAAATCTTAAGAGGCATTCTTACCTTATTTTCTCGGTGTGAATTATATGATGTTGTGAAGAACTTATTAATTTTTGAATTTTTTTAACAAAAGAATAAAAGTTGTCAAATTTTGAATATTGAGGAATGTAATCTGATAAGAAAAATATTTTAAGGATGTAATTTAAGTTTATTATATACTTTAAGGATATTTTTATCAAAAACTCTAAATTTTCACATCATATGTTGTGCAATGCACTACCTTTCACATCAAGAACTTGATTATGTGTATAAAAAAAGAGTTACACAACTAATATCGTCACAAAATAAAAACTTTCACTTCTCAAAATACTTAACATTTTCACTTTAGTCGTTTAGTGCATGCTTCGAAGAATTGTAAGTTGTTTCTATCATAATAATTCCTTTTATTTAATCAAAATGGTCAATGACCATAACTTTTTTTTAATTAGAAAAAAAGAGAAAATGCATAATTTAAAATGAGAAGGCAAGAAATAATTTTAATTGTCTCGGAGTATATTTCATAGAATCAAAAAAATAATAAAGAATGTTGGTGTAATATGTTGTATATGAAAGAAGTTACTGATTGTAACATGTTAAAGGAACAGGTCCAAGGAAGCAGACTAATGTGTTTACTATTGTAGTGGTAGAGTCACAATAGACTAGACTACTAAATCCTAACCTATGTATGACTAAATTGATGTATCGTGTATGGGGATAAAGTCGACTGAGATAAGATGTTGTAGCTATAGCAGTAATATTATTCATGTAAATATTATAGGTCTAACCCATCGGTGGTCACCTAAAATTGACAACAATTTTTACTTAGACATTTTAACCAGACTTTGTTCATTTAGAGAGAAAAAATAAGAATTAAAATACATGGACAAAGTAACCAATGAATAATGACATGTGGTCTTTTTATCCCTAAAAATTTAATAAAATACTTGCCAAATTTAAAGAAAAATGCAAACCCACACAACTTCCCCTGTCGTCTTCCCCATTCATCTTCTCTATTGTATTGCTCCATTTTTTATTATTTTTAGCTTTATTTTTTTTGGTCATAAATCCACACCCACACAATCTACTATATCATATTTACTCATTTTCATTATCTTCTCTATCACACCCACAATCAAAAAACCATCTTCACCGTTTTATTCCTCTTTTTCATGATTTTTTTCTGCCATAATTCTCATTCATTGCACACTCCCTTCCATTTCTTCATTTGATTTAGGGTTAAGAAGTGCAAATCTATAACAATAATGGTTCATATTTTTAAGATTGCAGTCTTCTTTCTTTAATTTTGTGATATTTGTAGTTTAATTAGGGCTCAAGATTAGTGAGATTAACATCTATATAGTAAAAATTAATTTTTTTTCTCCTATTTTAGAATTATTGTGGGTGAACTTTACATGATTTGGGGTGTTGTTGATATGAATTTGAATTATTATTTCTTTTTGGGTCTATCTGTGTTTGTAGTGCGAAATTAAAATTGAAATTATTAGGGATAATGCCCAAGTACCCCCTCAACCTATGCCCGAAATCTCAGAGACACACTTATACTATACTAAGGTCCGATTACCCCCATGAACTTATTTTATTAATATTTGTTTACCCCTTTTCGACCTACGTGGCACTATCTTGTGGGGATGGTTGACTTAATTTTTTCAAACTAGTGCCACGTAGGTAAAAAGGGGTAGAAAATTACTTATAAAATAAGTTCAGGGGGTAATAGGACCTTAGTATAGTATAAGTATGTCTCTGGAATTTCGGTCATAGGTTGAGGGGGTACTTGTGCATTTTCCCAAATTATTATAACAAAAGATTTAAGATTTGACCTCCATTGAAGTACTTTAAGCTTTGAGAAATAATGGAAGAGATAGTTGCTATAAAATGAGAAAGAAGAAGAGAAAAAATAAAATAAAATAAAATAAAATAGACTAAATAAGTCCCTCACGCGTAAATAGCGAGTGTATAACACTCACTTTGCCATGTCAGCTGAAAGTGTCAAAATGACAAAACGAAACCTGACATGAGGTATCTAAAATGAACAAAGCCTAGTTAAAGTGACTAAGTGAAAATTGTTACGAAGTTTAGGGGGCCACCGATGGGTTAGACCAATAATATATTTGTATATTATTAGGACTCCTAGTGCAGCTAGTATAAGACTTTTCTCCAGGGGTGGCTCGACAATGTTAAAAAAATGACATGTGCCTTAGGCCCCCAAATTTAAGAGGCCTCATTTTTAATAATAATAGGTTATAAGTTATTATTTCTTAAAAGCTATAGAATACTATTTGTAGAAAAAGTAAACCTTTTTATGAAAAATTAAGAAATTATTAGAAGAAATTTGACATATCTGGAATACTATATCTCATGAAAAATAATTTAAAATAAGAATGGTTGTATTATCAGTTGAAAACTAGAAGAAATCAATTATATAAAAATTATTAGCAATTCAGGTTTAATTCCCTATTTAATTTTTATTTTAGACCACTAATATGCTTGAGCGCTCCTTTTTTCCAATATTAGGGACATGTATTCAACAGTTTTTATCATCAATATAATCATTGATTTCTCTATATTTTAAGTGAGAATTCTACATGGTATCAGATCATTAAAGTTTTTTTTCGTTCTTTAACATGTTAGATCCAAAAAGTTAAATAACCACTATACCGAATTGCAATGGCCTCTTCTACCAACACCCTATCAACCTCATTACTTCATCATCTTATTGTGTCTTGTTCCATTAAACGCAAGCTAACAAATTATCTTATATGGAGGATACAAATGTATCTATTGAATCAAGTAATGAGATTAATCTATTTCATCATAAAGAATGAACCAACTAAAAGTACTTGTTCCATTGGACGACTGTTGAGAAAGTTGTGGCAGTTGATAAAGATGCATAAGACAAGTACAATATTGATGACTGGGAAGAGAAGGATGTGTTGCTAAGAAGTTGTATCTCAGACACCTTAACAAAAGAAAGCATGTACCTGATTGTTGGCTGCACAACTGCCAAGGAGATGTGAGAATGCTCGAAAGAAGCTTATTATCAAGCAACGAAAGATAACGAGTTCCATCTTAAACAACAACTTCAAAGTGTTAAGTTAGGAGCCAAACAGATTGATTAATATATTAAGGGACATGTCGTGATGACCTTGCAGCCATTCATAAGTATGAAGATAAAAAAAGTAATTAATTTTAATAGAAATTTAGGTCTCAAGTATAAAACATTCAGGTCTTTCATGCTAGGTAAGACACCATATTCACTCTTAATCAATTTATTGATGCTCTCATGGATTTTGATATGAGGGAGGATGAAAAAGAAGTGCCACAACAAAATCATAACATGTTTTTCTCTATACAAAAGAGCAGGGAAAGAGGAAACTACTTTCAAATAAGAGAAAATAATAACTTCAATTTTAGTGGAAGAGGCTTAAGCATGATGGACAAGGAACAAGTTCTTATAACAACAAATATGGACAGTCCTTCGGGTAGAAGTCAAGAAAGGAACAATATTGACGTATGTAAAATTTGTGGTAAGAATAACCATACTGCTCTTAGGTGTTCTACATGTGGAACTATTCTTACCAAGCTGCAAAAGAGCTACCACAAGCATTAACTACTACTAATCTACAAAACACTACCAATAACACCTTGTATGTGGACTCAAGACCGAGTGGTCATATGATATATAAATCAAGTATTATAACTCGTCTTATATAATGGACTAGATAAAGTTATTTTGGAAATGAATCAAAGTTAGACACAACATATGTAGAGAACATATCAAGAACAAGCCTAAGGTTAAGAGAAGTTCTTGTAATTTCTAAGATTGATAAAATCTACTCTCAATTAGTAAACTTGGAGGATAATTATTGCACTCTTTAATTTGATGAAACTAACTTTGTTGAAGGATAAGAAGACAAGGTCACTATCTGTCAAGTAATCTAAAAGGAATGAACTCTATGTTATTCTTACAATAACTTGTATTTATAAAGTTAATAAACAGAAACAGAAACAGAAATAAGATGAAGCAGAAAATAATATAGAATACAAGAATTAATCCGAGTCCACAGAAACTACTGTGTGTCCTTAAGAAATTTAATCCCCTCACTGTACCCAAGGTTATGGATTAATTTCTCCCAAGATAAAACGGATTAAACCTGTTAAAGAAATAGCGGTACCTCAAACTTCTTTAATTTCAACGAACTTAAGAACAGCAACAAGTCACACAGACTCAGTCGATCGACACTTTGATTTTATTTGAGAGAAAAATAAATGCAGAGAAAGAAAAA
>NC_028639.1:60429417-60430675 GCF_001406875.1 Solanum pennellii
AAAGTAACGACTTTTCGGAATGTTACCGTTACCCGCAAATTTATAAGAGATAATATTAACAGGATTTATTTGATTTAACAAAAATTGATTAAATAAATTTTGTCCAAAAAATTTATCAATCAATCACATCATTTGCCAAATCAAAATCCAAATCCAAAGAAATGGCTTTTCATTTGCACTTTGCAAATGACTTTTCATTTTTCCTCCAAAGTAATTCCCTCACTTTTGATATTCTCTCTTTTCTTTTCCCATTCACACTTGCTAAAACCCAACACTCTATGCTTTGGAATATAACAGTCTCTATGCCACGATCGTAACACATCAAACAACATGTGGCATATTAGATCCAGACAAACTAGTTTGAAATCTTTAAAAGTTTTGTGTAGTATTAACTACATTGATGTTAGTACTTGGAATAAAATTTCTACTGTTTGTTTCAGTTTCTAGTTGGCCAAGAGTTGTAAGCTTTCATTGATTTGAGAAATAAAATTGAGAAGAAATCTTTATCGAAAATTCTTTATGACTTGTGGGGACCTGCTCTCGTTGAATCTTCTCAATATATGAAATATTTTGTCGGTTCCATAGATTATCACATAAAATATACATGGATTTATCCATTGAAAATGATATCTGAATATTTTGAAGTCTTTGTAAAATTTCAAAAGGCCTAATCCATCGATGACCCCTTAAAGTTGGCACGAAGTTTCACTTAGACACCTCAAGTGGGTGACGTTCATTTTAGACACCTCATGTAGGGTCTCTCTGTGTCATTTTGACATTTTTGCTTACATAGTTTAGTGAGTGCAATACACTTGTTTAGCGCGCGTTAAAAACATATTTAGTCGATTTTTTAATTGTTTTTCTTCTTCTTTCCCATGTTTAGCCACCATTTTTACAAACTTAAATATCCAACATGGTTAATAAAAGTAGTTACATTAAAATGATGAAAACTACTTTAGAATTTAGGAATAGACCCATTTCAAGATTAAATAATAAATTATTCATGAGATTCTTTCTTGAAAGAATTTAATATCTAAAGAGGAGTAAGTTTAATTTTTGGTGAATTATAAACCTGCTAATTAGAATAAAAAAGAAAAAAAATATTTGAAGAAGAAGACATTAATAAAAAAGAAAGAGTATGTATAGGTGCCCAAATATTTTAGCAAAAAAGAGATGGAGGCATTTGGAGAAGACAATGGTGTGGGGAAACGAGTATGTGCAGACTGAGTAGGCCTATTTGGAGAAGGCTGAGGGGGGG
>NC_028639.1:60430813-60434882 GCF_001406875.1 Solanum pennellii
GATAGGGGGAAGGGGGGGGGGGGAGTCATATGGGAATTTATTGATTTAATTTGTTTTTAAAAAAATTATTTGAACATAAATCCATGTGTTATTGAGTCATTGGTTACTTCACATTTTTACTCAAAATTCATTATCTACAAATTGTTTGACAAATGTCGTCATTTAATTTGCCACTTTACAAGTCATTCGCGAGTGTAACATACACACCTCATATATTTTTGTTGATTGAAAAAAGAGTGTCAAAATGACACAGCGAGACCCTACATGAGGTGTCTAAAATGAATATCGCCCACTTGAGATGTATAAGTGAAACTTCGTGCCAACTTTAAGGGGCCACCAATGAGTTAGGTCATTCCAAAATATTATGAAAAAATAATTTTCTAAAGAAGTAAAAATATTTCAGTGATGGAGGTGGTGATTTTGTCAAAACAAACTTCATCAAGTATTTAAAAGATTGTGACATTGTGATATATATTTCATGTCCTAACACACCTAGACGAAATAGAGTTTCAGAAAGAAAACACAGACATATTATGACGACTGTCTTAACTCTACAATTTCATGCTAACCTACCTTTGTTTCTATTGGTGAAGTCTTTCCTCACTGCAGTTTTTCTCATTAGTTGACTGATCTCCTCATTCCTAAAAATGATGACTCCATTTGCTAGATTGTATGGATGACAACCTGATTACAATAGCCTAGCTAAAGATGTTTAGTTATAGATGTTTTACGGTAGCAACAAATTCAGTCCAAAGACTTACGAATTTATAGGGTACAACAACTTACACAAAGAATATAAATGTTATCATTTGCATATAAATGTTATCATCCCCTTACAAGGAGGTTGTATGTATCCAGGCATGTGTTTGTTAAAAACATATTACCTTCTGTGTCTCCAAATCGATCTAAGACTAACATTGATATCTCACCTCACCTTGCTACTTTTGTTGAGTATCTCTCTAAATTGTAAGCACATGATAATCATAATTCAAAGGAAGTATAGTACACAAGTTACTGGTGAAAATACTATTACAACAATCCATATACTCCTTGATGATGAAAGTGCAATTGAAGAATCAAATGATGATCATGAGGAACGAGTCAAAGTGATGATCCACACAGAGATAATGAAACCTAGATTGATAAGGCTCCAACTGCAGATTTATGATTTGCTAGTGGCAATAAGGAATAGGTTGTACGTGCAAGTACGGTCAATGGTGATTATCAAATTCCACATTCTATAAGTCTAATTCACAAGGAATACATTTAGAAGTTGATTTCTCCAAGTGAAATAAGCGTAGTCATCATCTACATGAAGATACTACACTATAATATAACCATCCACTTCAGTTGATGTACATCTTGCACCACAAAGACATCATTTGATCACCAGACACAAGATAAAAAAACAACACCTACCATTTGTTGCTCCCATCAACAAGAGTATCTTGAGGAAGCTAAATACTACTAAGGAAGAACTAAGCGAGATAAAACTGTAGATACAAATACATATATTTTCATTTGATACACTTAATTAGGAAAAATTACTGAAATATATGTCTTATGTTTCCCTTATTCCAATATCCCTTTCTATTTCTTAAAACCTCTAAAAAAATTTATTTCTTTAATGTATCTGGCTACATATTCATGTATTCGAGCTACATATTATTTATTCGGTTTATTTTATATGTATTTAATCTACATATTATGTATCGGATTCAGTATTTAATGTATCTGAGCTACATATTATGTATTCCATTTATTTTATAATGTATCTGAGCTAGTTTTCAATGTCTCCGAACCAAATATTATGTATCCGAGCTACATATTATATATTCTGTTATAATATATCGAGATACTCTTTAATGTATCCGAACGACATATTAATGTATCCGGTTTGTGTTACTTTTTAAGGGATCAATTTAATTACAAACTAAAGAGGGATAAATTGTTGTAATTTCTAAAATTTATCCTTATTATTATACAAATACAAATCTTTCCCTACCAGTTGTCTTTTGCCTTTCTCTCTTTCTCATTTTATACAAATACAAATTATACAAATTACAGTGTATTATTGTATTATATAAAGTGTGAGAGAGAGATTTGATATACAAATGTTTTATTTCGATTCAACTGTATACAAATTCAAAATTTTACACAGATTTACACACAATCATTGATACCAATGTTTTAAAAGGCGTGGGAGTGAGGCGAGGCGTAAGCCTCGAGACACGGGGCATAAGTCCCATGGATCTACGGGGCTTAGTCGCATTTATATTCAATTTTATAGTTTTATTACTAATAAAATAAGCAAAAGTAAGCTTTTCGATGAATTATGATTTTTATGTGAGATAAGTATTAATATTCAATAATAAATAAAAAAGAAATAAATTTATCATTATTATTTTGAGAAATATCATTACACCAATAATGAAAATATGATTTAAAGCAAAAAAATTAAAAATGCTCGGGCATACGTTTTTACGTCCAAGACTTACATTTTTATGTTCAGGGCGTATGCCTCAAATTTTAGGATTTACGCCTTATGGATCTACTTTTATAATTTATGCCCTAGAGCGTTTTCGGTACTCCCCACCCCGAAACTCGCCCCAAAAGCATTTTCGAAAATACTAATTGATACATATACGTAGTAGTTAAAAATATACAATCATCTAAATGGTATACATATTCAATTTTTGAGCTTTTATACAAACGAGATGCTCGCCTACGATTTATACAAATCTGGTATAGTTTGCTATGGAGCTCAAATAACAAATCTATAGCTATAGAACGCTAATATGATTTTTATGTTTGCTAAACCTAAAATTTACTCTAGAAGATATCTTCTAAATGAAAAAGGGTTTAAAATGTCCATAAACAATGTGAAATGAACAAAAATGTTTTCCATTTATGGTTTGATCTAAAAATATTTTTGTATTAATATTTTGTCCAAAATATCTTTATTTTTACTTAATATATCAAAAACCCTTTTCAAACAATTATATTATTTATTTTTTGAACACATTCTTTTTCAAATAATATTTTTTAATTAGCAAATATTTATCCTACTTCAATTCGAACAAAAATATTCCTATCTTATTATAATTGTTTTATCCTTATATAAATAAAAATTAATCATGTATTTACTATGATTTTATAAATATGATATATATTATTTGTTAAAAGAGCACATGGAGATACTATTTTAATTGATAAATTGAGATTAAGAAAAAAATTGTTTTCTACATTTTTATTACTTAAAGTAATTGTAAATGAAAGAAAAAAGTTATTTAACAGAACATTTTTTATTAGGAACAAAATGTGTTAAGAAAGAAAAGAAATTATATATTTATTCAAACGATAATATTTTTTATCTGTAACGACCTGTTTAGTCGTTTGGAGCAGCAGAGTTAATTTCTGAAAATCACTGTTTGAGTTGACGGACACCACGACGGACCGTCATGGGCATGACGGACCGTCGAGGGGGTCTCGTTCCAAAACACTTAGAATTTAGAAATTTGGGTACTGAGATCGACTCTCTGAACTTCACGACGAAATGGCAGGACGGACCGTTGAGGGCTCGACGGACCGTCACAAATCCATCCACAGAATTAACACTCTGAACTTTGTGACGGACGTGCAGGACGGACCGTCACAGTTGTGACGGACCGTCACAGACTGCGTAACCCTGACTGGGTCGGATTTCTGTTAAATATTTTATGGGGCGTTTTGGACTATTCCTGCTTATAATTATAAAGTTAGTGGTTTAATGTTAATAATTTAATTACTTGGGGGTTAAAAGAGAGAACCTTGAAACAAGTAGTGGGGTATTTTATCATCTTTTATACTAATTATATGCTAATTAGGTAAAAGAAAGAGGGTTTGAATAAGAAAAATAGAAAGAACAGAGAGAGAGGGAGAAACGAACGAGCGAGAGAAGAGAGAACGAAGGGGAAAGCGAAGATTTTGAGGATAGCTTACGTGATCACGAATTCTTCGGTGGAGGTAGGTTATGGTTTATGCTATTTCATAGTAAACTCTTAATAGCGAATGATATGTATTGGGTAGT
>NC_028639.1:60438654-60439349 GCF_001406875.1 Solanum pennellii
GTGATCGTTCGAGGACGAACGATGGGTAAATTGGTATCTATTGTAACGACCTGTTTAATCGTTTGGAGCAGCAGAGTTAATTTCTGAAAATCACTGTTTGAGTCGACGGACACCACGACGGACCGTCATGGGCACGACGGACCGTCGAGGGGGTCTCGTTCCAAAACACTTAGAATTTAGAAATTTGGGTACTGAGATCGACTCTCTGAACTTCACGACGAAATGGCAGGACGGACCATTGAGGGCTCGACGGACCGTCACAAATCCTTCCACAGAATTAACTCTCTGAACTTTGTGATGGACGTGCAGGACGGAACGTCACAGTTGTGACGGACCGTCACAGACTGCATAACCCTGACTGGGTCGGATTTCTGTTAAATATTTTAAGGGGCGTTTTGGACTATTCCTGCTTATAATTATAAAGTTAGTGGTTTAATGTTAATAATTTAATTACTTGGGGGTTAAAAGAGAGAACCTTGAAACAAGTAGTGGGGTATTTTATCATCTTTTATACTTAATTATATGCTAATTAGGGTAATCAAAGAGGGTTTGAATAAGAAAAATAGAAAGAACAGAGAGAGAGGGAGAAACGAACGAGCGAGAGAAGATAGAACGAAGGGGAAAGCGAAGATTTTGAGGAGTAGCTTACGTGATCACGAATTCTTCGGTGGAGGTAGGTTATGGTTTATGCTATT
>NC_028639.1:60440015-60457736 GCF_001406875.1 Solanum pennellii
TATATGGATCGGAGTGTCACGTTCCGACACCAGGATAGTATATGGATCGGAGTGTCACATTCCGACACCAGGATAGTAGATGGATCGGAGTGTCACGTTCCGACACCAGGATTAGTAAAGAGAATGAATCTTGAAATATGTTAATATACTCAATCTAAAGAACCTGTTTCCCAAAAAGAGTACGATGTGGAGGCTTGAGTCCTCATAGATGTGTTTGGTGATTTTATAAATGATTCTTATACTTGTTGCAATCACCTGTTAAGCATTTAGTTGATTTTATGTATTATCTGAAATATATTGCTTTCTATTTTGAGTTGGCCGATGATACCTACTCAGTACTCGTGTTTTGTACTGACCCATACTTGTAATTGTTTTTCTTTGATATTTGTGGAGTGCAGCAAACGTGCCATCGTCTTCAACTCAACCGCAACTCTAGCCAGTCTTCATCACGTCGGATCTCAGGGTGAGCTAATGTTTCTAGCTTGGACTGGATCTTCTTCTTCATGTCTTGATGCCTTGAAGTTCCGGCATGGACTAGCTGTTTATTATTTTAGCTTCCTAGATATTCTTAGATTTAGTATTTTGAGGATAGATGTTCTTGTGGTGATGACTTCCAGTTTTTGGGAATAATAAGTATTGAGTTTTTAGAAGTTATTTAATCAATATTTATTAATGAGCTTTAAGTCTTCCGCATTATATTTTGTTTATTATGGTTGAAATGTTGGGGTTTAGATTGGTTAGTTCGCTCACATAGTAGGATAAGTGTGGGTGCCACTCGCGGCCCGTTTTGGGTCGTGACATTATCCACTTAGTAACACTATAGGATACTTTTGAACCAAATTATCAATGATTAGGATATTTGAACCAAAGTATTAACTGCACGAATAATTTTATTCATGTTATAAATATATTTGTATTATAGTGAAAATCTAATTATGTAGAGTCCTTTTAGGATATGGTTAGAAATCCTACTTGGAGACAAAGTTAGGTTTCCCTTATAAATAAAGGGGAACCGGGGTTTCCTTCATTGTAAAGAAGATCGATGAATCCTGAATGTTGAATGCCTTGAATCGGACCCTATTCTGTAATTCTGTTCTTGCCTCTCCTTAATAAAACTGCTCTCCCTCTTCCCGTGGACGTATCCAATTTATTGGTGAACCACGTAAATCTGTTGTCTTGTTTTTCGCGTTTATATTTTCTCGTATTATCTCGAATTCCGCATAACAAATTGGTATCAGAGCCTCTCGGTTAATCGGTGTTCTTGGAGAATTCGAGATGTCTACTTTGAACGTAAAAATCGACAAATTCACAGGGAGGAACAGTTTCAGTTTATGGCAGATCAAGATGTGGGCTTTGTTGAAACAGCAAGGTTTCTGGGCGCCGTTGTCGAAAGACAAGAACGCCGTCGTTACTCCTGAGATGGCGATTCTGGAGGAAAAGGCACATTCGATGATCATGCTGTGTCTCGCGGATGACGTCATCACGGAAGTCTCGGATGAAGAGACTGCTGCTGGTCTGTGGTTGAAGCTGGAGAGTTTGTACATGACAAAATCTCTAACCAACAAGCTGCTTCTGAAACAACGTCTATTCGGTCTACGAATGGCTGAAGGTACACAACTCAGGGAACATTTAGAGCAATTGAATACTTTGTTATTAGAATTGCGTAATATCGATGTGAAGATCGAGGATGAAGATGCTGCCCTAATTCTGTTAGTATCTCTCCCAATGTCGTTTGAGAATTTTGTTCAATCGTTCATTGTTGGGAAAGATACTGTGTCGCTGGAAGAAGTCAGATCGGCCCTTCATAGCAGGGAATTACGGCATAAGGCTAACGGCACAAGTACGGACATACAGCCTTCCGGTCTGTTCACCAGTAGCGGAAAGGGAAGGAAAAACGGCGGAAAGAAAAATAAGCCGATGTCGAAGGGTGCAAAGCCAGATGATGTTTGTAATTACTGCAAGGAGAAGGGACATTGGAAATTTGATTGTCCGAAGAAGAAGAAGCAATCGGAAAAACAATCAGTTTCTGCTGCTGTTGCTGAAGAAGACACCAATTCTGAAGAAGACATTGCCCTAGTTGCGGATGAGCACACTCATCATTCAGATGTGTGGGTTCTCGATTCTGGGGCATCCTATCACATCTGTCCTAGGAGAGAGTGGTTCACGACTTATGAGCAGATAGACGGAGGCAGCATCTCGATGGCCAACAGTTCTGTCTGCAAGGTGGTTGGGACAGGCTCGATCAAGATAAGGACACATGACGGTAGCTTCTGCACATTGAACGAGGTCAGGCACGTTCCATTGATGACGAAAAATCTGATATCTCTCAGTTCTTTGGACAGCAAGGGATTCAGCTGGTCGGGAAAAGATGGAGTCTTGCGGGTCTGGAAGGGTTCAAATCTGATTCTGAAAGGTGTCATGCGTGGTACTTTGTATTTTCTACAAGGTTCCACGGTTACAGGTTCAGCCCATGTTGCATCGTCAGAAGTTCACCAGGAGGATATGACTAAGTTATGGCACATGAGACTTGGTCATATGGGTGAAAGAGGGATGCAAATTCTGTCAAAGGAGGATCTTCTTGCTGGTCATAAGGTTAAAAGCCTAGAGTTTTGTGAACATTGTGTCTTTGGAAAACTACATCGCAACAAGTTTCCAAAAGCCATTCACAGAACAAAAGGCACTCTTGATTATATCCATTCTGATTGCTGGGGTCCATGCCGTGTTGAGTCTTTGGGAGGCTGCAGATTTTTTGTGTCCATGATTGATGACTACTCAAGGATGACTTGGGTGTACATGATGAAGCATAAAAGTGAAGCTTTCCAGAAGTTCAAGGAGTGGAAAATTTTGATGGAAAATCAAACAGGGAAGAAGATCAAGAGGTTGCGAACTGATAATGGGCTGGAATTCTGCTGGTCTGAATTTGATCAATTCTGTAAGGATGAAGGGATTGCTCGACATCGTACAGTCAGAAATACACCACAGCAGAACGGTGTAGCTGAGCGGATGAATCAAACACTTCTGGAGAGAGCAAGGTGCATGCTCTCTAATGCTGGGCTAGATAGAAGATTCTGGGCAGAAGCGGTTAGTACAGCTTGCTACTTGATTAACCGCGGACCACATACAGGCATACAGTGCAAAACACCTATGGAGATGTGGTCAGGAAAAGTTGCTGATTATTCAAATCTGAAAGCTTTTGGTTGTACGGCTTACTATCACGTCAGTGAAGGTAAGTTAGAACCAAGAGCTAAAAAGGGAGTATTTGTGGGCTACGGAGATGGAGTGAAAGGTTTCAGAATCTGGTCTCCAGCAGAAAAGAGGGTTATTATGAGCAGGAACGTTGTCTTTGATGAAAGTTCTCTGCTTAGAACCATTGTGAAGCCTACAACTACGTCAGAAACTGGGAGTCTTGATAAACAGGTGGAGTTTCAAGTCATTCAGAACGAGAGCGATTTGAAAGAACCTGAAGAGGAGGATCAAGAGCCACAGACAGAAACAGATATTCCAGAATCTATGCCATCAGATATCCATCGGAGTATAGCTCAAGATCGGCCAAGGAGGGTTGGAGTTCGGCCACCTACGAGGTATGGTTTTGAGGACATGGTGGGTTATGCACTGCAGGTTGCTGAAGAGGTAGATACATCTGAGCCGTCTACTTACAAAGAAGCCATTTTAAGTTCTGATTCTGAAAAATGGTTTGCCGCTATGGGAGATGAGATGGAGTCCCTACACAAGAATCAGACATGGGATCTGGTCATACAGCCTTCGGGGAGAAAGATTATTACTTGCAAATGGGTTTTCAAGAAGAAGGAAGGGATATCACCAGCAGAAGGAGTCAAGTATAAAGCCAGGGTTGTTGCCAGAGGTTTCAACCAAAGAGAGGGAGTGGACTACAATGAGATCTTCTCACCAGTGGTCAGACATACTTCCATCCGAGTGTTACTAGCGATAGTTACACATCAGAATCTGGAGCTTGAACAACTTGATGTGAAGACAGCGTTTCTACATGGAGAGTTGGAGGAAGAGATATACATGACTCAGCCGGATGGTTTCCAAGTTCCAGGGAAGGAAAATCACGTCTGCAAGTTGAAGAAGTCCTTATATGGACTTAAGCAGTCTCCAAGGCAGTGGTACAAAAGGTTTGACAGCTATATGGTGAAGTTGGGCTATACTCGGAGCTCATATGATTGTTGTGTCTACTACAATAGGCTCAAGGATGATTCATTCATCTATCTGGTGCTTTATGTAGATGATATGCTGATAGCTGCAAAGAAGAAGTATGACATTCAGAAGCTGAAGGGTTTACTTAGTGCTGAGTTTGAGATGAAGGATCTGGGAGCCGCTCGGAAGATTCTAGGGATGGAGATCATTAGAGACAGAGAGAGAAGGAAACTTTTCTTGTCACAGAGAAGCTACATTCAGAAGGTCTTGGCGAGGTTTGGCATGTCTTCATCTAAGCCTATTGATACCCCCAGTGCTGCCAATATCCATCTCACTGCCATGTTCGCTCCACAGTCAGAAGAAGAGAAGGAGTATATGTCACGAGTCCCTTATGCCAGTGCCGTAGGAAGTTTGATGTATGCTATGGTCTGTACAAGGCCAGATTTAGCACATGCAGTCAGTGTAGTGAGCAGATTCATGGGACAACCAGGGAGAGAACATTGGCAGGCTGTGAAGAGAATTTTCCGGTACCTTAGAGGTACATCTGACGTTGGTCTCATTTATGGAGGTGATACTCAGTGCTTGGTTACTGGCTATTCTGATTCTGACTATGCTGGAGATGTTGACACAAGAAGATCGATGACTGGCTATGTGTTTACCCTTGGAGGATCTGTCGTCAGTTGGAAGGCAACTTTGCAACCTACAGTGACTTTGTCTACTACGGAAGCGGAGTACATGGCCTTGACAGAGGCTGCAAAAGAAGGGATTTGGCTGAAAGGGCTGGTTAGTGATCTTGGTCTGCATCATGATCAGGCTACGGTGTATTGTGACAGTTTGAGCGCAATTTGTCTAGCCAAGGATCAAGTCCATCATGAGAGAACCAAGCATATTGACGTAAGGTATCATTTTCTGAGAAGTGAGAAGAGAATCAAGGTGAAGAAAGTAGGAACTGCTGATAATCCTGCTGATATGTTCACAAAGCCGGTTCCACAGAGCAAGTTTCAACACTGTTTGGACTTGCTCAACATCAGAAGCTGTTAATTGCCCTGCGGGGCAACTCTGAGGAAGAGGGGGAGGCCTGGCACTATCATAGTGCGTCTGAAGAATCTGTTCGGAGAATTCAAGTCAAGGTGGAGATTTGTTGAATGCCTTGAATCGGACCCTATTCTGTAATTCTGTTCTTGCCTCTCCTTAATAAAACTGCTCTCCCTCTTCCCGTGGACGTAGCCAATTTATTGGTGAACCACGTAAATCTGTTGTCTTGTTTTTCGCGTTTATATTTTCTCGTATTATCTCGAATTCCGCATAACACTGAATATCCCTCCAGAAAAATAATAAGTATTTCTTCTCTCTACTTTCTTTTTCTTATTCTATAATTTCATAACACATTATTAACACGAAGCATTATTTTAATACGAACAAAGAAGAATTACGAGTAAGTATTATTAGTATAAGAAAAATGTTTGTGAAGTTATAATTCACTTTTGATTTAAAAAGTCGAATCACCTCTAGTTAGAGGTGAGAATTTAAAAGGGTATGTGTAGTGAGTGCCATTTTATTATTATATAAATTTTGTTGATTATATTTTCTACGTCTTATTGTTGTGACGATATTTTTTTAAATACGGTCTTGTTTATTAGTTGGCTTTCTTTCACATGAAGGCATAATGCATCGACATATAATTTTTAAATTTAATTTTTGAGAGCTTATCATTGTTAGTAATTCCTCATGTAATTTTTCTTTTGTTATTAAGTGTATAATTATGTTAGATCTATAAGATTTGAGGGTATCTAATTAATTCTGGACCATTTATGCCTCAAATTTATTTTCTGATAATATGCATTCATTTTTATCAAGCACGATACTTATATATGAGTCCGGAGCCTAAAAGGTAAAAAATGTTAACAAAAATTCTAAAACGGTATATGAAATTTCTTTTTAACCAAAAGGGCAAAATCGCTCGCGAAGTAGCGATTTTGTCCACTGAAAAAAGCAAAATCGCTGCTATAGCAGCGATTTGTTAAATTTGCTCTTTTTTAAAAAAAAAAGAAAATTATAACAAAATCGCTCCCTGGGGAGCGATTTTCAAAATAAAAATCTTTTTTTAATACTTTCTTTTATATGTCGCTGCTGAGGCAGCGACTTATGTATAATTTTTTTTAATTAATATTTTTTGCTTTTTTTTTTATAAAAAAAGTTTAAATTAATTTTTTTTTATTTTTTTAAATCAAATAGCTGCCATGGCAGTGATTTTTAATTAAAATTTTTAATTTTTTTAAAAAAATTTAATCGCTGCCAAGGCAGCGATTTTAAATCAATTTTTTTTTAGTGATTTAATTTTTAAAAATTAAAAAAAAAATAAAAATCGCAGCAATTTAATTTTAAAATAATTTTTTTTTATTCAAACATTTTTAAAATAAAAGAAGCAAAAAGTAAAAAATAAAATAATTTAAGGGTATGTCGCTGCATAAGCAGCGACTTACTTAAAAAAGTTATAAAAAAAATTTTGAAAATTGGAAATCGCTCCCGAGGGAGCGATTTTGTTATAATTTTTTTTTTTAAAAAAAGTCAAATTTAACAAAATNAAAAAAAAAAAGTCAAATTTAACAAAATCGCTGCTATAGCAGCGATTTTGCTTTTTCTAATGGAAAAAATCGCTACTTCGCGAGCGATTTTGCCCTTTTGGTTAAAAAAAAATTTCATATACCGTTTTAGAATTTTTGTTAACATTTTTTACCCTTTAGGGTTCGGACTCACTTATATATGATCATTAGAATAAGTTTATCAGAATAACATGGTGAAAGGGTGAGTAAATTATTACTTCAGGTATTTTAATTTTGCTAAATTAATAGTTTTATTTATGTTTATAATTACCAAAAGTGCTAATGTTATTAAAGGTTGTAGAGTGAGTCCCGATTGAGGATAAGAAGATGGATTCATGTTTAATCGCATTAAGAGGGTAAGACAACGAATTTGTGTTCGATCGCACCATGAGGGTAAACATCATGTTCAAATCTAGCTACATCACGATGAAAAAATATTGGGTTCAAGTTCCATTGATTTATGGCCTAAGATGTTTTTACATGGATAAGACATTAGGTTTAAGTCTTTATGCACCATATTAATGATATGTTGACTATAAAAGCAAACAGTGTGTTTTCTATTAAAATTAGTCATGAAGCCTATAATCCCTCCATTCCCGAAAGTAAATGCGGCAGTAGTGTATAATATGTCTAAAAAAAAAGACAAGTGATTGAATAATACACATAAATATGCTATGAGATACTAAAGCTATCATGATTTGATATGCTCACATGTTTGTGTTTCATTCATTAAAAATAAATTTTTTTGATAAATGCTAAAAATATAGATCGATTCTCTAATGGGAATGAGGTGCAAGCCAACATGCTAGACGTGAGAAAGATTGCGATCTTTTGTCAATAATGTGGTATCACCAAGAATGTAATAAGACATGTATTATACAAAAATTTCATATTTTATCTGTAGGCATGTGAATAAGAATTAGTGCAACTGAGACAAATTCTATAGTAAATAAAATTATTTCCTAATCAATACTTTCTTAATTTGGCACGATTGTCTGGGACATTATTATTGTATAATGTTTAGACGAATTATAGAAAATTAAAATGGACATCCATTAAAGAAATTAAAAATTCTTCTAAATGATGAATTTTCTTGTACTGCTTGTTAGAAAGACAAGTTAATTGTGAGACCATCATAACGAAAGTTGAGATTGAGTCCCCTGCATTCTAGGAACGTATACAGATATTTGTGGACCTATTCATCCACCTAGTGGATTGTTTAGATACTTTATTAATGGCTCTAATAGATGTTTCTTTTAGATGGTCTCATGTGTGTCTATTGTTATATCGCAACTTGATGATTGAAAAATTACTGGCACAAATAATATTATATGAGACACAATTTTCTGATAATCAGATTAGTTTATTCAGTGATGGGATCACGACTCACCTTTAAAAGAGGTAGAGTAATTGAGAAAAAATAAATCTGCTCGAAATATTAAAAATTGAAATAAATTGGAAATTTACTAAAACAAAAGACACATGGCATAGTAAACTTGGAGTTTACAAGTACTAATAATTTGGTCATCCCAAAGATATGCATCACAGTAATAGATATACATCTAGAAGATTCTTCAAGAATTCTTTACGTTGCTTTTTCTCGTGATAAGTTTGATTGGATCAACTAATATTGAGACTAAATTCCTAAATTCTAAAAAGTATTAAAGGTGAATATGGACCCATTCACTTAATTATCATGTGATATGATAAAGAGATGCATCTATAAGATAATCAAATGTGCGTTTGTTGTCAACATATAGTTTGACATTCGCAAAATTATTTGTGCAAGATAATTAAGTTAAGAGCACAACTTTCAGAATATGCAGTCAAGATAATTTCATTTTGATAATTTGATAAATATCCAAGCTGATATGACATTAAATTCCTCAAATAAATAGTTAATCATTGCTTATGAGAACAAAGTTTCACAGTCGAAAATATAGTGTATTACATACTAAAGTAGTTGTATACATCATACCAATTAATTATGATCAAATTTTCTTTGAATTGATTTATGGTCAGGAACCAGATAATTTTCATCTGATTATTTTGATATGTAGTATATAATCAATGAATATGCAATGATGCACAAAGATAGATTCTCCAAAAGATTGAGATATATGTTAGTTTTTTTAACATAAGGGGGAGATTAGAAGCAACTCAAGAGTTGTAAATACTCATGTTAATGTCCCTTAATGATAAAGTCTATGACATGCATGAAGCATGATAGACTAATCAATTCTAAATAAAATAATCCTTGAAAAGGGGGAGGATCAATGAAACAAAATGATCATAACAAGGAGACAATGTGCTCTTGAAGAGCCTACGACATAACACTTTATGAAACATCATGAGAGGGGTCCTTGCTTTTAAGAAAGTGGAGCGGGGCCAATTTCTCGTACTTGCTAAGTGTGACCCCCTTTCTTCGAGTGTCTCGCCGGTTCACTGGGTTGTTGGCTTACAAGAACTTGTCCGCTGTTTCCGCTTGAAAATAATGAAGTCATGAGATCTCAATAAATTATGTTCTATTGTGAATCGATACAAAATGATATATCGTTGACGATATCTTTGATACAATAGCGTACAATATTGTAAAAGATTATGAGAATATGAATTCTACATCTATTAAAGCATGCTAGTGTAGAAATAATTATCAAGTGAAAAGTGAAATGGTGCATCTTGGTAAGTGCTAAGTTTATTTGACTTGCAATCTAGGCACTAGAAGATGTCATATATCTAATATTGAATGTTGTCACTTGACAAAATTGATATGAAAATATTCAATGGGTTCAAAATCTAAAACATATACAAGTTTTTGAAAAACTTGTTTATCATCCTCATAAGTGTTAAATAGATTCAAAATGCATAGAGCATATACAAGCATTATTATGCAAGTTGATGACTAGAATTGAAGCATTATTATTATTTTTAATAAATTGTGTGTATTTAAAAAAACAATTTAAAAGTTTTCTTTAATTTTAATATTTTATTTGATTTTCTTAACTTATTTTGATATCCGTTCAAAATTAACTTACTTTAAATACAAGACATTTGAAACCAAATCAAAACAAAAGACAAAGAAATAAACTCAATAGAAAAATAAAAGAGAAAAAAAATGAATGTAAAAAAATGTGTATTAACTTAATTTAAATACAATATAAAAAAAATTAGAATATTTTTTTGAAAAAAATTTAAAAAATTATGACATATTAAAAAAATTATGAAATAGTTTTTAAAAAATTAAGAATATATTTAGTTTTTAAAATAATTTTTAATTAAAAGAATTATTTACACACGTGGCGGGTGAGTATGTACAAACACAACCAACTTGAGTGGTTGAAGGTGCAACATCAGCACAAAAGGTGCACACAAATACGAATAAAATGAGTTCAGGGGTAATAAGATTTTAGTTAAGTTTAGGTGTGTCTCTGATATTTTGGTCACAGGCTACGAGGTTACTTATGCATTATCCCTAGAATTATATTAGTTTAGAAAAAAAAAGTAGAGAATCATATATTTTTTTGAAACAATACAAAGACATATTTTTTTATGCACCAATTTTGTTCTCATTTTTTTTTGGATATTTTAAATTATTTATGTTACTTTACCAATAATTTCCTCTATATAATATTTTTATATTTATAAATTTATTTCAGTATTTAATTTAGAGTTCGTGTAATTTCTCTTACTTATAGTTTAACTTTTTCACATCTATTACATTAAAATATAAGCATATAATAGATTAAACTTTTTTATATATCCACACAAAACTTTCTTATGAAAAGTATAGAAAGTATAATTCTAAATTCAAGAAAGAAAGTAGAGTTATATTCAATTCACATATTTACTAATCAATTAATATTTCGTAGAAAAAGTTACATTAAAAATTAAAAATAATGAATACACAAGAGAGCTTAAATATCAATTTTAGTCCGAAATTCCAGGGACACACTTATACTATACTAAGGTCTTATTACCCCCTTAATTTATTTTATAAATAATTTTCTACCCCTTTTCGATATACGTGACACTAACTTGAAAAAAAAATGTCTATACGCTGGACCCTCAAGATCTTAATGATACAACAAAAAACCTTGATTATACCATGTATATTTTTGTTGTATCATTAAGATTTTTTCGTGCAGAGATTGCTCATTTCTGTGTGCGTGTGTGTATTGAGAGGAATCGAGTAACCTAAGCTAATAAGTGAGCATGTCAATAATCCACTCAAATTTGAAGAAAATAACCGACTATATTTTTACGAGCTAATTTTATTACGTTAATTATAGCAGTCCATTATTCAGACTATAAATTCATTGGGGGGAGGGGGGCTCTATTTAAGATAATTTAAATTCTTGCTAGCTAGGTGTTGAATCATGAGCGAGTTAATATCTCAGATGGTCACTCAACTTTGAGTAGTTTACTTAGAAAGTCAATCAACTTTGTTTTATCACTCAAAAGTCACTCAGCTATTGATATTTCACTTAGAAAATCACTCAACTAATCATATTTTACTTAAAAAGTCATTCAATTAATTAATTTCTTTATTAAATTTTGCTGAAATGTAATTTCATTTTAAACTAATTTTAAAAAAAAAGATGTGCAATTTAACTATTCATTAAATTTTAATTATTGAAATATTTATTTTTTTAAAATAATAAAAGATCGCTATTGTGCATAGTGCAATTGACAAATTAACATTAAAATTTACAGAAGCATTGCTTAGAATTTAATAAGAAATAATAAATTATTGTTACTTTTAAATGTACAGTAGCAATTAAGAGAAAAATTTGCTTTTCTATTCTCGCAATTGTTTTACTAGAAGTCAGGAATTAAACGTGTTAAAAAAATGTTATTGCTCATTTTTTCAAAAAAAAATTGTAATTCAATAATTGAAGAAGGTCAATATATTAGAAAATAAAAATAACTATCTTATAAATTCTTAGAAAATAATTTTAAATAAACGTTAGATTTTAACAAAATAGATAATTTAAATTTTTTGTGTGACTTTCTAAGTGAAATATCAATAGTTCAATGACTTTCTAAGTTAAACACTAATAGTTGAGTGATTTTTGAGTTATAAAATAAAGTTGAGTGACTTTCTAAGTGAAGTATACAAAGTTGAGTGATCATCTAAGATATTATCTCAATCATAAGCCTAAATTTATACACGTGATTTTACGAAGTCGGCAAATTCGATGTATTGTATACGACAAAAGAAATTCTAACCTTAAAAGATAGCCTTCCAAGTTGAAGTACATCAAATATATATTTTATTCATTTATTATTTTTTTATTTAAATCATAAATTATAGAAGAACATAATAGACATCACAATTTCAAAAAGTAAAGTAGAGTAACATGTATTACAGAGATAAAGGAGGACCATTGCCCCTTAGTTTACCCTTCACATCTCCACTACCCTCAACATTTAACTACGATGCGCGAAAGTTTAAAGTAACAACCTATTTTAATAGATCTATGTGTTAAATAAATTATAAATTATAGAAAAATGTAATAGGCACCGCAATTCCAAAAAGTAGAGCAAGGATAGAAGAAAAAGAAAAGATATAAAGTAATCATTAAAGTTGTTCTGAATTTTTAAAAAGATATTTTAACTTTGTAATTGTCATACTACCCCATTAAATAATTATGAACCGGTATTATTATACCATTTTTTGATCAGCCCCCAATTTTAAAGTGTTCACACACCAATCAATACATGACACGTATTAATTTAATTAAAAATGTTTTTTTTTCATTTTAAGTTTTCCTTTATCATTTTTTGTTTCTCTCTCTCTTACTTCTTGAATTTTAATTTTGATTTATTTTAAATTTCATTTCATCTTCCACCTTTCTCCATTTTCTTTTTTTTTTCTTCACCTCCCACCCCTCATGTCAAATCGAATCTCACTCCCATTTTTTTTCTTTTCTATTTCTTCATCTCCGATCAAATTCTATTCATAATATTATTCATACTTTACTAAATTATTGACAACAAATTTAATTATTTTTCTAAATAATTTAAAATTTTGAAGTATCATCAACTACTCATTTTCATATAAATCCAAAATTAGAATCATAATTTTAATAGAATAAATTAATTTCCGAAAATTGAAAGAACTTAATTGAAATCGAATATAACAAAAAAACTATATGATACTCCCTAATCATCTCATTAATTTAGCTTATTGTCATATAATTTTAAAACTAGACATGATAATTTTTAAAGAATCATAATTCTCCGAAATTTGAAAAAGTTTAATTGAAATTTGAATTAAAAAAACTAAATAACACCTACTAATCATCTTGAAATCTAATGTGTTTATCAAATTGTTTGAATGTAACATAATGTTTAGATAAAGTTTTAAATTAAAGTGATAGTTAAACTAATAGTAGTAAAAAAGGGAGATGAAATTGTGCTAAAAAGTGACATTTATAGTGAGGAACTTCAATTAAGATAAAAATGATTTTTTTGAAGAAAAAGGAAGAAAGAAAAAGAAAAAAATAATAAGGAGAAAAAGTTAAAATCATAAGAAAAACAAGAAAATATATTTTATAGCAAAATACTTGCAAAAATAAAATTATATTCATTTTTTTGTTTGTTCACGCTCTCTAAGAGAGTGCATACACTCTCCATGCCAGGTGGACAATAAATGATGTAATAATATCAATTTAGAATTGTTTAGGGGGTAATTGGATGATTTCATAGTTTATGTGTCTTTTTGAAAATTCGAAACAACTTTAGGTGTCACTTTATGTCTTTTCACAGTAGGCATCACAATTCCAAAAAGTAGAGTAGGGAAACATGTATTACACAAATAAAGAAGGATTGTTCCCCTTAACCTTAAGTCACCCTTCACATCCTCACTCCCAGTGAAATATTGGGGTGAATGTATACTTGCTTCCACATATCTTATAAATAGACTACCTTCTTCTCCTCTTCACAATAAAACTCCTTATGAGATTTTATATAAACACAAACCTACCTATTCACACTTAAAGAGTTTTGGATGTTTATGTTATCCTACTATTCCAAAAACTCACAGAACTAAATTTGATCCCAAAATCATACCACATGTGTTTGTTGGGTATCCTTATGCTACAAAGGGTTACAAAGTCTTGAACTTATCCACTCAGAAAATCCATGTCTCAAGGGATGTAATTTTTCATGAAACTATCTTTCCTTTTCTCATGTCTAAAGATCCTACTCATTTTCCAAAATTCCCTTTTCATTGTGTGTCTCTACATGACTATCCAATATCATATGATGATCAAGATCATTTCAGTAATGATATTGTTCATACTGAAACAACCACCACTGAAATTCCCATTGATATATCTGCTACCTCCACATCACCTGCTTATATCACACCTGAAAATTCACTATCCATACCACAGCTTAGGAGATCCCAAAGACTACATAAGACCCCTGCATATTTGTCTGACTATGTTCACAATGTACCATCCCCAACTGTTTCAAATTCACAACCACCTTTTTCATCCTTGAGTGCCCTTTTTACTCTTAAACATCATGTGTCTCCTGATGTCTTTAATTCTGATAGTCAGTCTTTTGTAATGAATGTTTCTCATGACTGTGAACCTAATTCATATGAGGAAGCATATGTGGATCCTGCATGGCAAAAGGCTATGACACAAGAGTTTCTTGCCCTGCATGACAACAATACTTGGACTCTCACAAATCTACCAAAGGATAAGAAGCCTGTTGGTTGTAGTTGGGTTTATAAGGTCAAATACAAGGCTGATGGTATGTAGAAAGGTATAAAGCAAGGCTTGTAGTAAAGGGATATACCCAACATCATGGCATAGATTATACAGAAACCTTCTCACCTGTTGTCAAGATGACCACTGTGAGAACACTCATTGCTGTTGCTGCAAAGAAACAGTGGAACATACATCAACTTGATGTTAACAATGCTTTTCTACATGGAGATTTGCATGGAGAAGTGTACATGGACATACCACCAGGTTTGGTCACTCCTCACAAGAATTTGGTTTGCAGGCTCAACAAGTCATTATATAGTCTAAAGCAGGCTAGTAGGCAGTGGTATGAAAAGCTGACTGAAGCACTTCACACAAGAGGATATGAACATTCTCTTCATGACTATTCACTGTTCTACAGGAAAAGAGGTGCATCTAATGTTTTTCTAGGTGTTTATGTGGATGATATTTTACTCACAGGGACAGACACTGATGAAATTGATGAGCTCAAAAGGTTCCTTGACAATCAGTTTAAGATCAAAGATCTTGGCAGACTACACTATTTTCTAGGCCTAGAAGTCTTGTACAAAGATGATGGAATTTTGATTTCTCAGAGAAAGTTTGTGTTGGACCTTCTCAAAGAGTTCAATTGTGATCACATGACTCCTTTATCTTCTCCACTGGATCCAAATATCAAGCTAAGATCCCATGAAGGGAAAATTCTGGATGACCCTACTTACTATAGAAAACTAATTGGCAAGTTGAATTTTCTTACACATACTAGGCTTGATCTTGCTTATGGTGTACAACTTCTCAGTCAATACATGCAAGACCCTAGAGAGCCTCATCTACATGCTGCTTTTCATATGTTGAGATACCTCAAGAAAGATCCTACTCTAGGTGTTTTCATGTCATCTGCTGCAAATTTTGAGATACAAGCATATTGTGATTCTGATTGGGCTGCTTGTCCTTATTCAAGGAAGTCTGTTAGTGGTTATATTGTATTGCTAGGAGACAGTCCTATTAGCTGGAAGTCCAAGAAACAAGAAACAATTTCACTTTCTTCAGCTGAAGCAGAGTACAGATCATTGAGCAAGGTAGTAGGTGAATTGACTTGGTTGCAAAGATTGTTTGAGGAGCTGAATATATATCAGACTGCACCATTTCCTGTGTTTTGTGATAGTCAAGCAGCCATACATATTGCTAAAAATCCTGTTTTCCATGAACGTACGAAACATATAGAAGTGGATTGCCATTTTGTGAGATCAAAACTCCAAGAAGGGCTTATTACACTACATCATATTGATACTACTGATCAGTTAGCAGATGTTCTTACCAAAGCACTTACTGGGATTAAACACTCTACACTTCTGGACAAATTGGTTTCGATCACCTCTGCTCCAATTTGAGGGGGGGTATTGAGGTTAAATTAGTAATTACGCACGCTTAATCAAGTTGTTAGTGTAGTTAGTTAGTTATCAATTTAATTAGTTAGTTTTGAGAAAGTTAGTTACATTTTCTGTTTTTGTTTGTTATATAAACAGTGTACTTTTCAGTTTCTGTACTCAATGAAAACAACACACATTTTCAATGCTTCCTCTCTAATCAAGTTCTCATGCTATCATCCATGGAGGTTTTCAGCTTTCTTCAACTTTGACATGTATATATAGTATAATAGTACTGTCATTTTAATCTAGTTTGTCTTAATTTGATTAGGCATGAAGTATAAGAAAATAAAGAATGTCTTTTAATATTATGATATTAAATATTTAATATTAAAATATTTTATAATTTTGTGATTTTAATGAAATATACTACATGGAATGTTTAGATTAAAAAATTATCAAATAATTAAAAAAAAGTATCACACCTAAAAAAATAAGATATATAAATTTAAATGATAGTGTCTCTTGATATGTGACGGGCTTCAATACAACATAAGCATATTTGCATAAGACGAGATCCAAACTAAACGGATTACTTGTCAGTGGGTTAACTCTAATTTGTTGTTAATAATGTAATTAATTAAGGGCAATAATAGTAAACTTTTATTGGAAAATGAGACGCTTTCATTGATTTGGAATTTTAGATCCATAAAATAATCTTGAATAAGCAATTTTAAAATATAATAATGCTAACTTTAGAACTTTAATTTCTAAATTTTAATCTAATACACAGATGTTTTTGTCAAATAATTATATTGTGAGTAAATATTCCAAATATATAGAGAGAAAAAGTACTCCTTTGTCCCTTTCTAGCTCTATCCATTGTTGACTTTCTCCGCTTATTCAAATAGTCAAAGCAGAGGTAGAGTTAGGTGAAAGCGGGGATTTAGATGAATGTATCTATTTTTTCATAGATTTTATATTTGTTTTAAAAAATTAAATAGATAAATGTGTATTAATTTGTGAACCTTACTTACTACTTACTAGTAAAAAAAGGGCGATAAAAATACATTTCATATAAGTATTATGAATTCAAAAGAAAATATGCTTTGTAATTTTTTTCTTCTGTCCTAATATTTAAAGCCTCAAACTTTTTATCTTCGACTCCATAAAAAGATTTCTTTTATGAAACATATGGACAGCTTAACTTGATGGTTTATCTCCCGCTTGAGTGGTAGGCACATGGGCAACTCATGATCTCACATGATGTGAGTTTTTATTCTTCCCCTAAAATTATTTGATGCTTAAGTATAAAATTATCAAGAATATTCTTATAGATTTCGACAAAATTTAGTAACTTAATTTTCTCAAGGTTATTTGAATGTTTTAAATTTTAAAAAGGGTTAAAAATATCTCTGAATTAAAGGAAAATGTCTTAAAATATCTTTTATCTATATTTGATTTAAAAATATCCCTTCTATTCACCTACACTCACTGGCCAAACTAAAATTTTCGATACGGGATTTAAAATCTGAAAAAAAATACACACACGAAGTAGTTAAAAGGGGTTCGACATCTTACTATATATATCTATAAAATTATTTTAAGCATGTATAAATGATATAATTTTTCGCCAAAGGGATTCAGATGAACCCGCTAACTATAAGGTGGCTCCATCATTGCTTATACTCTTGAAACTAACAACTTCCTTTTTATTTTTTATTTTTTAAAAATACTTACTATGTGTCATTTTCTTATTGAATAAAATAAAAATCTATCTCTATTAATTTTTTACCATAATTTATCCAAATCAAATATATATATATATATATATATATATATATATATATATTA
>NC_028639.1:60458140-60475992 GCF_001406875.1 Solanum pennellii
AATCTAGTAACTTTTATTTTCTATAGCTTTCTTAAAAAAAATTGTTTTAGATAGTTATTTAATTTTAAAAAAATTTAGATTGGAACATATTATTTTATCATAAATCTTAAACCGTCTATCTTCCTTTTTTATTTTTATTTATTTTAGAAAAATGATCATTTAATTTTTTTTACTAATAATATCTGTAACAAGTAACGACTCATTGAAAAGAAGAAAAGAATACAGATGAGTGATGACGTAGCCCGTAGAGAAAATAAAAATACGAAAAGTGAGAAAAAAATAATATATAAGATAATATTATTATGATCATGACATTATTAATTTGTTTATGAAATATTAATTATTTATATCATATTTAAAATTTTAATTTAATTAATTAAATCTTAACTATTAATTTTCTCGTATGCCACATGTCTTCGATCCAAGTAAGAATTTGAGAAATATAGAGGGAAAAAATGAAGAGGAGTAGGATGGAATGACAAATATAAAAAAAACTTTATTTTTTTAAAAATAAAATAATTAAGGTGTTGAAGAAGTTATATTCATTTTGGCTTGGATAAACTATGGGGGGAAAACCTAGTTGAGATGGAGATTTTATTTCATCCAATAAGACAATGATACATAATAAATATTTTTTTAAAAAAAACTAAAATAAAGAGAAATTTTTAGTTTCAAGAGTATAAATAAATGAGTAAAAAGGTGAATGAAAAAGTATTTTTTAACTAAAACAATGAGTAACAAAATACTTTTTGACCAAAAAATGAATAAATTACATTTCTAGGCATTTTCCGATAATTCAAAAAGTATTTTTCACGCTTTTTATTTTTATATTTTAAGACTATTTTTTAGAATTTTAATTTTAACTTAGAGGACAATAATGTTTCATGTGATTGGACCCCTCCCTTGTAAAAGCCAAAAGACAACAAAGGCTGTTATGACAATTGACACCTAAATATAGAATTTTTAAATTTCTAAAGATGTATGGTTTCTAATATTACACTTTTCAAATTTAGCTTTGATATTTAAATAAGTTTTTATTAGCAATGATAAATGTCACTATCCAAATTCACAAGCCGTGATGGTACCTATGTTCCCAACTAATAGGTAAGTCAACCCAACATACTTTATCAATTTAACTAACTAAGAAGGTAAAAGGGTAAACAACGAGTAAAATCTCCAACATAAAGTTCTTCGTAAATGTGAAATGCGGAAAGTTGAAAATACCACCTAAGAATCGGTGTAATAAGTATAAGAGTTTCCAAGAAACGATGCATGTCTGAAACTAAAATGATCAATCCAACATAAGGTATATCCTATTTGAATACTAAAATAACAGAAAAAGTAAAAGATATAGGGAGGTGTGGGTCTACAACCAAGCAACTCACCACAACTCCAAGATATCCAAGCTCGGACTCAAAATGTTCCACGAGATGTGCTCGTACTCGAAATCGAATCTGCACCACAAAGAGCGCAACAAGTACAGTATGAGTGCGAAACCACGTGTACCTAGTAAATTTCATTGACCAACAATGAAGAAGTAGTGACAGGAGTTTATATAAGAAAAAAAATCAATTCCTTAATTATACAAGTCTATATTAAGGCTAGACTACCCATACTTATCACCTTTCGACTCAAGGCGTCTGCTACCATATTTGCCTTGCCCTGATGATAAACAATAGTCATATCATAGTCTTTGAGCAACTCCATTCATCTCCGCTACCTCAAATTGACATTCCTTTGATTGAATATATACTGGAGACTACGATGATCCGTGAACACCTCATAATGCACATCATAAAGATAGTGCCTCCAAATTTTCAATGCAAACATAACTGCCGCCGAATGTAAATCATGAAGAGAATAGTTCTTTTCACGAACCTTTAACTGCCTCGAAGCATAAGCTATCACATTTCCCTTCTACATCAATACACAACCAAGATAAATTCGAGAAGCATCACTATATACAACAAACTTTCTCCCTCTACGGGTAGGGTCAAAGTCGGAGCAATAGTCAATAAAGTCTTAAGCTTTTGGAGACTAACCTCACACTCGTCAGACCGCTAAAAAGTCACCTCCTTCTATGTCAATCTAGTTAATGGAAATGCAATGGATGAGAACCTCTCTACAAATCATCGATAATAACCTGTAAGGTCTAAGAAACTCCGAATCTCAGTAACTGAAGCAGGTCTGACCCAATCTCTATCTGCCATAATCTTCTTAAGATCCACCATAATACCCTCCTTGGACACTACATGTCCCAAGAATGCTTCTGAATAAGCCAAAACTCACACTTTTAAAAACTTTGCATAAAGTTTCTTCTCCTTTATAATCTCAAGCATAATCCTCAAATGATGCTCGTGTTCCTCCTTACTGCGGGAGTATATCAATATATCATCTATGAAGACAATAACAGAGGAATCCATGTAAGGTCTGAACACTCCATTTATCAAGTCCATAAAAGTTGTTGGGGCATTAGTCAATCTGAAAGACATCACCAAAAAATCATAATGGTCGTAACGTGTTCGAAAAGTTATCTTAGGGATATCCTCCGCCTTAACCTTCAGCAGATGATAGCCGGATCTCAAGTCAATTTTGGAGAAAACAAAAGCACCCTGTAACTGATCAAATAAATCATCAATACGAGGTATCAGGTACTTATTTTTGTTGGTTATCTTTTTCAACTGTCGATAATCAATACACATACGCATAGATCCATCTTCATTCTTCACAAATAACACTAGAGCACCCCAGGGAGATACGCGCGGTCTAATAAAGCCTTTGCTCAACAAATCCTGCAACTGCTCCTTCAATTCTTTCAATCAGTCGGTGTCATACGATAAGGAGGAAACAAAACAAGCTTAGTGCTTGGCTCTACATCAATACAAAAATTAATATCACAACTGGTAGAAGACTTGGCAAATCTGTCAGAAATACCTTTACAAATTCACTCACCACCGAAATAGACTCAAGCATAGGAGTCTTAACACTAGTATCTTAAATGTACTCCAAGTAAGTCAGAAATCCTCTCTCTACCAAGTGACGAGTCTTAAGAAATGATATCAACCCTTTAGGAGGGTGACTAAGAGAACCTCTCCATTCTACTATAGAAGTTCTAGGCATAACTAATGTAATTGTCTTGGCATAGCAATATAAAATTGTGTGATAAGGAAATAATCAATCCATATGAAGAATCACATCAAAATATACCATATTTAAGACTTTTAAATATGTATGAGTGTGATATCCCATCAAGGTAATTGTACATAGTCGATACACCCGATCTACCACTACAGAATCCCCAACATGAGTAGAAACATATACTGGCAAATCAAGAGTCTCACATGATATACCTAGTCTCAAAAAAAATATATGGACATATAAGAATAAGTAGAGTCTGGATCAAATAATGCAGTAGCTGGTCGATGACAAACCAGAATAATACCTGTGATAACAACATCTGAATACTCAGCCTCTGGCCTACACAAAAAACAGAACAGTGAGAACGACCACCCTCAGACGGTGAACTCAATGAACCACCTCTACCTGAATGAGAACCACCTATGTTGTGTTTTACACCTTTCCTAGCTGGAGGTTGTGCACCCCTGAAAGTCGAGGCCTGAGAATCCTGATGTAAGCCACAACATTTAGTCCTAGGGCAGTCACTCACAAAGTGTCCCATATCGCCATACTTAAAACAATCCCTACAAGAACCTGAATGTCCTCCACAGCCTACAGGTCTAGAAGATAATCCTGTGGAGTATACACTGAAATCGAAGCACAATTCCTAGTGTAATCAGACGCTGGTATAAAAACATGAATGGGTTTGCTAGATTGAGAGTGATAACCTCTCCCTAAGTAACCTCGACTTTTAGGCAGAGCACCGCCATAATCACCTGAATGATGAACCCCCTTGCCCTCGCGCTGCTCAAATCTTTCACATCAAATCATCTCTAAATCCTTGGCGGCATCTACCATATTATGGAACGGAACACCAGAAGCAGTAACCTGAGAATCTCCCAGACGAATCGGAACGATTAACCCCTTAACAAACCTTCTCACTCTCTCAGGCTCTGTGGGAAGTATCATCGAATCATGCTAGCCAAGGCATATAATTTACCCTCATACTCTACTATTTACATACCATCTTGTTGTAAACCCTTAAACTCGACCCTCTTACGCTCCCTCTCATTGCGTGGAATAAACTTGGCTAGAAATACCTGAGTAAATCGAGTCCATGATAGTGGAGGGGATCCATCTGGTCTACTACTAATATAATCCCTCCACCACTGTTTGGCAGAGCCAGTTATCTAAAACGTTGTGTATTCAACTCCATGATACTCCACTAATTCAAGATTATGCAATCTCTCATGACAACTAACTATAAATTCATAGGCATCCTCAATTAAGTCACCAGTATAGGTCGGATGATTCAATAGTCTGAACATGCCAAACATTTTTTGTTCATCAATTGTCATGGAAGACATGTACGCAAAGTGTGATGTAATACCTAGAAATTACATACTATCTAAACGGGGAGCTACAACAACAGCTGGCTGAGTCCTGGGAGTCTGAGAATCTGGAGCAACAATCAGATCTGGAGTCTGACCTCCAACACCGGTCTATGAAGCATCAGAGAAGACATGCAAAGTTCCCGCCTGAATCATCCCATCTAGAAGTCCTAACATACGAGCCAAGGTATCTTAAAGCATAGGGTTGACAATAATATTGGGTTTAGCTTGAGCTGGTCCATCCCCCTCTACATGATCCTGCACATCTCCATGAATAACATCTGCATTAAGAGGTACTGTCCTATCATGACCCTGGGTAGATACTGGTACTTGGTCTTCCATAGGTGCTGCATTACGGCCCTTACCCGACCTCGACCTCACCCCTACCTCTACCTTAGATAGTGCTCCCAGAAACAGGCGCAGGAATATGCTCCTAATGACCACTTACTGATGTACGAGTCCTCACCATCTAAGAGAGAATGAGATATCAAGATTAGAATTTCAATATGGTCAAGTGTACACAATAATAAATGAAAGAACAGAATTTTCCTAAATGTCTTGTAGCCTCTCAAAGATATGTATGGACATCATCATACCAATCTGCAAGACTCTACTAGATATTGCTCTTGTACTCGTGAGACCGATGAATCTAGAGCTCTAATACCAAATTAATTTACAAATCGTAATGACACCTATGTTCCCAACCAATAGGTAAGTCAACCCAACATATTTTATCAATTTTAACTAACTATTAAGGTAAAAAAAAGTAAATAACGAGTAAAATCTCCAACATGAAGTTCTTTATAAATACTAAATGCGAAAAGCTGAAAATACCACCCCAAGAATTGGTGTCATAAGTATAAGAGCTTCTAAAATACAATGCAAGTCTGAAACTAAAATAACCAATCCAACATAAGGTATATCCTGCAGGAACACTAAAGTAACAGAATAAGTAAAAGATAGAGGGAGGCGTGGGTCACGGAACAACCAAGCAACTCACCACAACTCCAAGATACTCCAAGTTCAGACTCAACGCTCCACGAGATGTGCTCGTACTCGAAATCGAATCTACACCACAAAGAGTCCAACAAGTATAGTATGAGTACAAAACCACGTGTACCCAGAATATCTCATTGATCGACAAGGAAGAAATGTGACGGGAGTCTATATAAGAAAAAAAATCAATTCAAATTATACGAGTCTATACTACACTTGTCAGTCAAGTTTCAACAATATTGGTAATCAAATATCAAGTACTTTCCAACCACCAATAAAAAACACATAATCATCAAGATAAGGATGTCATAAGATGCAATGTAATATGACACCATGAAATGATATGCCTTAGAATACTCTCTCAACCGTATATACATGATACTTCTCAAAAATACATCGAGAGTTCATGACCTATGGGGGACTCGCCAAGTCCATATAACGACACGGACGATCTCCAGGTGTCTGTGTGGACAATCTCAGCACTATCATAAAAGTCAAACAATTTTTGCACGGACGATCTTCACGTGCCCAAATTATAATCTTAACATCTCACCATCCTCAGAACAGATGATCTCCACGTGCCCAACTTATACTCGACTTCATGTCAATGCATGTGCATAATATGAATTCAAATAAAGGAGATGATGGTGCATTGCAATCAATCAAATATCACCATAATACATAACCACCTCAACTATCACAACTATACAAGTTCAAATAAGAATACAATCACCCATAATAAATCAGTCAATAGTATATCAGCTAATGCTCATATGCTTTGGCATTCTCGGATTATAATCCGCAATACTATAGTAATAAACTTTCCCTTTGTAACACCGGTACTCGTACCTAAAATGCCGAACACGTGCACGAATCCTCAAGGTTTTTCCTTCTCTTTTTGTAAAGCTTCAGAACGTTCCCAATTTACCAATTATGCAAGATTTGTAAGCATGTGAATTCGTAGACACACATATTATTATATTTCTATGCTAGACCCAAAAACCCGCTCATATCTCTAATCAAGCTCCTAATTTTGCTATAATTTATATTTCAAAAGAATCATATTCGCTAAATTTCAAGCCTAGGGTTAAATCTTAATCTCTCTCAAAATATCTTATAATTTAATTTCAATCATATAATATACACCTAATAATCTCTTAACTATCTCAATATAGAAAATAAAATTGGATTTACGCTGTAACAATAAAAATTAAATAAGTTGATTTCAACCCATGTGTTAAAGACCAAAATTCCAGAACCTATAACTACGATTTATGTCTCTGCATATAAGTTCTAAGTTCTACACATTACAACCTATGGCAATCATTAGCAAATCATTTGTAGTTATACAGATAATTTTTTCTTTTAAAAAAACTAAACCTTGGTCAATTATTTGGATTTATTATTTGATTGTAAATAAAAAAGAAAAAGCTTTTAAAACCCTTGTCTACACTACGAGACGGAAAATCAAAACCCCCAACCCTGCATTTATTTCCAATCCTGTAATCATTGTCTAATTATTGCATACTAATTATTATTAAGTAAACAATCATCCAACTCAACCTGATAATTATACTAAAATTTCTCTAACTTTCCAATACCAAGTCACAACAAAATAATACAGTATCACCACATTCTTTCAAGCCAACAATTTATGCTACTTAGGTGCGCTAATGCAGAAATTAGAGTCGACTAAAAAAGCTTTTTACCTAAAGTAATTGTTTTTTCATCCCTCTTCGCTCTGTATTCTACGCCACACAAATGAATTTCCAACTCTTATTTTTTTTTAAAATTAACTCCACTAACATATTTTAATTACATAGGTCAAGTGATTACTATTAATTATAGATGTGACCCACTAACTATTCAACTATAATACTCTAACAAAAATTCATCAATTAGATATTCTTAGCTATTGACTAGTTTAAAATATCTCTTTGATTTTTTCGGAAAAAATCAAAATAGTCCTAATTCACAAAACGACCTAACAGATCGTTACAATAAAATTTTCTTATGAAAATATGAATCAATTTATTAGTTTAAGCCTACGCTCAATCCATTTTATTATACAACACTTATATTACTAATTACGATAAAAGATTTCTTATTTCATGCATTGCAAAATTAGGTCACAATTAAGAATACTTTAGTTCATTAATTTTAATTAAATGAGAAGGGAGGCAAGAATTAAAGACTATCGTAAAATAAGACAATCCATCCAAAGACTTGAATAACTTTCGAATGGTTTAATCAACTCATTTCAGCTCAAGTAATTTTTGGATCAAATCCAACCAAAGACGCCTATTTGATAGACTTTCAGAACTTAGCTTCGATGGCTAAAATAAAATCTATATATTCATCATATATATTTATGCCTTATATCCACTTTACCGTTTAACTTTTACACTAATTATAACGGTAATATAATGAATTGATTTAAATTTAAACGACAAAATTAAGTTAATAAATGAATTGAATGAGTCAGTAATTCATCCAAATATTACTTGAGGTCGCCATGACTTAATAATGAGTTTTATCCATATCACAATTCAATCAGTCCAATTCTTACATAACTTTTTTTATTTCTTAATAATTTTATTTGATTATTTTTTTCTTTATTGAACTTATATATAATATATCAAATAAGAAAAGTTTCTTATAAAAAGAATTGATCATATTTCTCATGAAATACGTATTATAAACAATGGTAAATTTAAGTGTAAAAATTGGATTATCGAAATCTGTGATCATTCAACAAAACTCGATATATTGTTTGTACCATTCTTAAAATATAATAAATATTAAATTAATTTTAAAACACCATTGTTTGTTATTTTTTAAACAAAATAAATTCGGAAGCTTGATAAAAGTGTACTACTTAAATTTCTTCAGATGTAAACTTGCATTTTTTAAAATAAATTGTTTCTTCTAATAATTCTTTTTCAATTAATAGGTCATTTAAACAACGTATTTAATTTTTCTTATGATATAGTAATTGATATATATATATATATATATATATATATATCAAACTTCTAATAATTTGTTCTTTTAGTATTTTTTTCCCTGCAAATCGTATTTAATGGTCTTCTTATAAAATAAACCTGCAATCTATTATTGTTAAAATAAATGATGCCCTCAAATTTGGAAGCATAAAGTGGTTGCCTTTTTCTTATAGGGCAGAGCCGCCTTTGACAATGATGCACTCGCCTTTTTAAATGAGTGGATTTCTAAAGAGAATTAGGTATTTAAAATCGGAATGAGTTATTTGAATCATAAGTTAACAAGTGTCCTTTCGTTAAAATTAGAGGTATCTTTATACCTAAGTATAACAGGAGAGGTATAATTAAATCGAAAATATAACATACTATATATTTAAACTATTTTCAATAATATTGGAATATATTTGACCCTTTCTCCTTTTTAAATTATAGAATCAATGCAACTTAAAAAGCGAATGACACATGATAATTAAAATGGTTAACTAACAAAATACATAGTTTTAAGGACCGTGTATATACTAAAATTGCAAGTGAAGGTATTCCACCAATACTCGGCTATTACAGCGGATTCAAGATTTTTACCAAAGGTGTTCGAAAAATAAAAAATTAGCCATGAAATTTAAACTTGAAATCTCAAGGTGGGTTCATAAAAGATAATGTCATTTTAATTCTACACATTGATATTTACTCAAATTCAAGAACTACAATACACCAGAAAGAAAGAAAGAAAAAATAACTACAATACAAACTTCACTTAAAGTTACCTGTCAATTCATGTTTGTGCAGCTAACGAAGACTACAACTATGTAGATTGCCTTTTCACACCATGGCCATCACCAATTTATTTTTTTCATTCGATGTCTGAAGTCTGTATCGAAGTCTTGACTAAATTCAAATCACACACAGTAGAATCCGAGTGACACTCTCAACAAGATTTTCTCCATATTTAGAACTCGAACCCGAGATCTTTAATCAAGGGTAAAACAATTCCACCACCGCACTACAACCCATATCAGTAGCCCTCACCAATTAATGATCATGGACTTGGTTAAATTAGAGGTCTCATCTTATGTGGATTATAGTTGTACACCAATCCATCTGGTTTTGGCCCTACACAGCTATGACGTATTTCCTAATGATGGACAACTAATCAATTTACATGTACCCAATTATTTCACTAGATAACAGCATAACTATACCTACATAAAGACGCCTTCCACGGAAAAAAGTTGAAACAAAATACTTTGAGAGTAAAAATTCAAATGTGTCTCACACAACACACGTCACATAGTAAAAAATTTCACCATGTAAACACCCATCAATTGGAACTTCACAAACAATATAAGTTTTAGAAGTTGACAAAGTGGATGAAAAGCTGATAAAGTTGTGAACAGACTGATGCAAAGGAGCTAAAAATGATAGAGCAGTCCAGCAGCCAAGGGATAAAAGTGTTTCTGGGGCTCTGGCAAAGAGTAAATTTCACCATTGTAACACGTATGTTAGCACTGAAGGCAAAGAAGACGAGACATGTTATCTGTTGTTTCATTAATGATGTTTTGTGATTACACAACGATTAAACATCAATCCACAAACTAAAAATTCATAATTGTACCATAGCTCTTCACAGGGCATGCCAAGATTTGTATGTGTTGCTCGAAAAGATCATGGAAGGATAGGGAGCTCAACTTTGTTGAAGGAGAAAAAGCTCAAGCGTCCATGCTCAACAAGACAGAATTTCAACGGAATACCATGAGAATGTCTCTCAAGATCTTCAATTTCTTCTTTGGAGGGTGGATACTCACTGCACAAGAAAATACATCACTCATAAAATAAAGCTACTTTGACAGTGAATGTAGATCAAAGAAGTCGGATAAAAGAATTTAGGGAATCAGACAGGGCCAGAGTGAGGGATAAAGTGGAAAATATTAAAGAAAAACTAGTTTTTTTCTAGAATACCATCCAATCCAACAATCCATCTTACTCTTGAACATTCTGCAATGTTCACACATAGAATTGCTTAGCTAGTTATTCCAAGTTCCTATGATCAGATAAATAATACTAGGAGGTGATTCAGAAAATTTTAGTAGGCACCTTAATATAATGAACGCATTAACGAGGGTATCGTACCTCACAAGACAAAGTACAAAACAGGGATCACCAGGAGCAGACTTTCTGAATCTGCTATTAGGAGGGTAAACGTCAAAGGCCAGTTTAAATCCACCAATGTGCATATTATTAATCATTTCAGAGATGAGAATGCTGTTTCTTGATTCTTCATCTCCACTTTGAGCAGGCTCCAGCGTGTCTTGGTTAACAACACAATTTGCTTTTGACCTTCTTACTGACCAAGGAATTCCCTGACGCCCAACTATATAACCAAGAGATTTCAAGTGCTTATATGCTTCATAATATTCCAAGGAACATCCATTTTTTCCTTCTGCAACCTTGTTGTACACATGTTCCAGAGATAGGATTGTGTCATCTTTACTGAGTAGATGTAGAGCCCCAATTTCGGCAAGATATCTACATGAGAAAATGAGTATAATTCTTTAAAACACTGGAAACTGCAGAAGATAAATCTTAAATGATTCATAAATTTTTCACATCAATTCCTAATACAAATAGATGCGTCAATGGAAAAACTTACCTTTAAATACTTGTTATCTATCTCTTCATATAATTTATCCATTTGGTTTTATACTGCTTCTCTAACCAGACTAATTTTAAATATGTCAAAGCAGTAGACAAGTATGCAACCAAAGTTCCCAAGCATAACCCGCAGAGGGGTAACAATAAGATCACTAGGAGTATCACAAATCTATATCAAAATCAGCCCTCAGAGTCATCGATGAGAAAAAACTCACCAGAAAAGTATGTCAATTTATTAAGTGAACTATATAATGTTCACCTTTTTGCAACCTGAAAAACAAGAATAAAAATTTTCACTTTTTTCTTGGCTAAACAGATTTGAAATTTGACTTCTGACCAGATATGCTGAAATAACTCAGTTCTTATTTTCTCATGGCTTATTTTCAAATTATACATGTACTCAAAGTCTCTAGTATTTAACTCTTCAACTACAGGAGATAACCAAAAGAGAATTTGCATCACCTACAAAATCTCTTCGATGAAGCAATATATCTTGCCATTATGAACTATCCCAGTAGTTGTCCACAATCCACCCTTTCTCTCCACAACCTCAGCCATTCCTAATGGATCAAGCCATCGTTATCTTGAAATATCTTTTCTGAAGAAAAAGATTACCGCCTATTCACATTCCTATATGTTTTTCAAAATTGTTTTTAATACTTTATCTATATCATGAGATGGAACCTAAACTGCAACTTTGGTATATCAATGAATGCATATGCAAAACAATGGTCATCATCGTCAGGATCCTCTCCGTATACAGAATCACTAGTCCCTTCTGAAAAACTTGTCCACTTATCAGCTTCCATAGCTGGAATAAATAGCAAATTTCCATACAGATTACAACCATCTTAGCAAGTAGAGACACTACCACTTGATTAATAAAGGAGAAGCTAATTGTAAGTTCAATTCATTACAATGTGAAAAACTCCACTAATCTCATGAGTTACCAAGTAAAAATTGTACCCAAAATGTGGTGCAGCTCATGATTGAGCATATTATCTAAACAATTAAAAAAGTTGATGTATTTATTTTAACAATAGATTGCGAAATTCGAAATGAAATATACATTTAAATTTCTTTTAATCAAAATAAAGAACAGATAAAAATGACACAAATACTAAACTAAACTAATCATAAGGAGAATGAAAGCTTATAAACTAAAGTTAACTAAACTAACAAGAAGAATCACAGAACAACAGATTATAAATTTAATCAACAATTTAATAGAAAGACTAACAATGTAACATGAAATAAAAAAAACAATATAAAGTTGATGTATTTACTTTAACAATAGATTGCGAAATTCGAAATGAAATATACATTTAAATTTCTTTTAATCAAAATAAAGAACAGATAAGAATATCATTTAAATTGAAGTTGAAAAATATTTTTTAAAATAAGCTTTAAATTTATTTTTTCAACAAAAAAATTGTAATTTCAAGTTGGAGAAAAATTTTGGAAAATGTTTTCCTTAATTTTTTAAAGAAAAGTCATTTTCCTTAAATTTGAGGAAACTGAGTTGATTTGGACAACATTTTTCAAAACATTTAACTCAACCAAACATGAGAAAATTGAAATATATTTTCCTTCGTACCAAAAACACCCCTAGTCAATAATTTTTCCTAACTTATTTGTTGTTTCACTCCCTCTAGTTTTTACCTTTTACAAACAAAAGCTAAAAAGCTCACCTGACACTGACCGGCCTGTGCCGGCAAACTATCAGGTAACATCCTAAATTGTCTCTCTCGCTGGATCATCTCTTTTATCTCAGTTCACTTTTCCTTGATTATCCCTGGCCGGCCACTGTGAATTGAATGCATAATTGTAGTTCACTGGTGTAAATATTTGTTCTGAAGTTTAGTTCTATTATTGGTGATTGCTATTTGGATTATGAACTGTTATTCTCACAGATTTAGGGAAAAAGGAGAAAACTTTACTGCGTTTTAGCCTTCAGGGAAAATTGCACTTGTTAATTTATGCCCATCAAGTTTTCGACTGTTTGCCGAAAGTTAGGCTTATTTGATGAAGTGAGTAACCTGAGAGCTAGGGGGACACTCTTAAGGACTTAAGTGTGGGCTATCTAGGAGGAATTAGGCTACTTAGTTCACTGATTTGAAAATAGGGAGTTAAGTGCTTGGATATTAATGTGGCAAAACACATTCACAAATAAAGCTGTAGTGCTCAATTAGTCGCTCAAACATGTTAGTTATTTGCATTCAAAGGTGTGGTCTAGTGGTCAATAAAGTCGTCGAGAACTATGAGGTCTCAGGTTTGGAGATAAGAAAAAACACTAGATGATTCTTCTCATCCATACCACCTTGAGGGACAGAGTTACGTGGTACCTATTGCTAGTAAAAGGTGGCACGTATCTCGTTTGGGGGACAGAGTTACGTGATACCTATTGCTAGTGAAAGGTGGCACATATCTCGTGAAATTAATCGAGGTGCAAGAAAGTTGGTTGGGACACCACGGTCATAAAAAAATAAAAGTGTTGGTTATTTCCAACGTAGCCGAGTTTGACACGAATTTGGAGAACATATTCAAGTGTCTTGGAGAATCTACCAATCTAATTGGATTCTTCAGTTACTTTGACTAATTAATTTATCCGGACTATTAACCTGCAAAATTAGCGATACTCACCGGAAATTTTCAATTTCTACCCGCCTACTCAGACCATCTCCAATCCACCTCTATTTTACTCTTTATTCTCTATATTTAGAGAGTAAAACATAGAAAGGGTTTTCCAACCCCCCTCCATATTACTCTCTATCCTCCATTTATAGATAGGTGAATAGTAGTTCTTCAAATTTGGATAAAAACTATTCACCTCTTTATTTTACTTTTTATTATTTTAATAATATTACTATTGTTTCATCAAGTAAGTCTTCACTATTTGTAATTAATTTTCTATATAACATCTAAAAACATATTATTGACAAGTTACTATTTTTATTCGAATTAATAATTTTCTATTTTATTTGCTAAAAACTCACTTTAAATATGTAATTTCAAATTATTTTAATATTATTTATCTTATATGAGGCTATAAATTAAGCTTTAAATAGTTGAATCATTTTCTAAGTAATACAACATCTAAAAAAACATACAATAGATAAGTATACTGTTTTCATCCCAAAGAGCAATTTTTCTAATTCTTTTTGAAAAAATTGTCACTTAAAATATTTTTCACTACGAAGAATACACAAAATCTACATGATAATTCAAACAATCTACTTTTATGTTATAGTGATAAATTATTAAGTTACATTTTTTAATGAGCATGAAAATACTTTTTGCAATAACTCAAAATGGAATAGAAGAAGTAAATTAGTACACGAAATAATTGGATACTAAATTAAACAATTTTTATCTACACATAAAAAAATATGGACAAAAAATTACTCATTTTGAACTCCGTAATGCATTAATAGATTATTGTGAAAGCAATATAATAGTCTTGAAAGTATAGTATTGATGTAAAATAAATTTTAGGATAATATATCATTTATTATTTAATAGTATTTCATCAATGATTTCACTTTTATTTGAATTGTTTGTTAGCATGTATTACACATAATATTTGTTGTAATTTATTTTATTTATAAATTTAGATAAAATATAATTTTATATTTAACGAAAAATTTGAAAGAACAAAATTTATATTACACAAAGATTACATACATTATAGGGGTAATTATTTGCGAAAAGAAGAAATGATTTGTATTATGAAATAAGAAAATAAGAATGAAATATAAATAGTAACATAATATTTAGGAGAGAGAAAAAGATTCTTTTTCAGAGAGAGAGAGAGAGTAAATTTGAAAATTGAGTTGGAGTTGATTATTTGAAAAAATAGACAACTCTATATTTATATTTGGAGAGTAAAATAGAGGGTAGGGTTGGAAATTCCCTCCGTTTATTCTAAGCCATGTTATATCTCTAGCTGAGAAACAAAAAAATTCAGTGAAGATTTCATGAAATAGTCGGCTAAGCACGATGAATAGGTTATGTCTATCTTTAAGCAATAATTTATCCCCTAATGCCTAGGTTCAAGAACACGTCCTATTTGATCCTATTGCAATAAGTAGGAAAATCACCTATTTCTTCGTACCACCCGAAAATCGAAATGACAGAATTAGGTAACCTTCTCAATTCTCACTATCTCAGCAGATTGTTTCTTCTTAGTTTTTATTTCCAATTTTATCATTTAAAGAAAATAGTAACTTCTTTGATAGTAATGTCTTCCTTTGGGCTGAGGCACAGTATGACGTGTTTATTAGAACCAGAAATACAAAGTGCAAGCCTCACTTTTGAAGAAATCTTGTTTTGCTCTATCCTCTCACTAGTCACTACTACTCTTTCTACTGCTAGCCATCTCCAACTTCTGTCGAATCAATGCCACAAAAAGGTAACTTTTTTTTGTCTCTTTTTATAGAACTGAATAGTATTTGGTAAATACAAAGGGATGAAGAAACACATAGAAAAATAAATATTATGTGCAACAAGTGGAATAAGCAGTGTAGCTGCAAATTCCGATTAATAGAACCATTAAGAATGTTATAAGCTCTCTTTAACTATAGAATATTTCTTTTATATTGTTTGTTTTGTTATAAAATCAAGCTCATAAGAATATAATCATAAAGAGAAGAAGACAAGAGAAGTAGATAGAAGAAGAGGAATTTTCTTCTTATTCAAGTGTATATTACAATGGTGAATGATATCTCTATTTATAGGTAGAGAAATCAATCAAAAGGTCACCATGTTTAATGTCACATTAGTAGATACATTTCTATCCCAAAAAGATTCATCACCTTGGGAATACATATCCATGATAAGGATAAGTTTATGATAAGCTTAATGGACAATCCACTAAATTCAATGTATTTATAAAACTCCACCTTGGATGTCCATAGATAATGTACCTCGTTAAAACCTTACTAGAAAAAACCCTGTGGGAAAAAATTCTAGTGAAGGAAAAAGAGTACACATATCTTTTGATACGCACTATTTGTTGCCTCATTAAAAACCTTGCCAGGAAAACCCAGTGGGAAAAAAAACCTCTGTCAAGGAAAAAAGAGTGCAACGCGTATTATACTCTCCCTGATTAAAACATCACTTAATTTCTTGTGATGATGTCTCCAATCTTCGTACATTGTAGTTGGTATATTATTTTTCAAAGAAAAACCACACATTTCTTGAATAAGGTGCGTCATTTATCTCAACCAGACGCACTTTCGACTTGCTTCATGGAGGACTTTTATTTCTGCATAACAACATTTGCTTCATTGATCGCCAGGATATTATTGTGCCTCCACATGCAAACACATAGCGTGCTTGAGATAGAGCTTTATGCGAATCAGATAAATATTCTGCATCTGCGTAACCAATCAATTTTGTCTTGGATTCCTCGGAATAGAATAAACCCATAACTATGGTCCTTCGAGGATATTCAATCATGTGCTCAACACCATTTCAATGTCCTTTTATCGGGGAGAAACTGAATTTTGCCAGTAAATTTACTGCAAAATAAATATTTGGTCAAATATTGTTAGTAAGATGCACTAGTGCCCTGCACCAAGATAGAGTTTCATCACCAAGATAGAGTTTCATCACCAAGAAACTCTTCATCCTTCTTTTGAGATCAAACTGAATCATCATTTTTCTGTCAAATGACCTCATAATCATTGGGGTACTCAATGAATGCGATTTATCCATATAAAATTGCATCAAAACTTTTCAGTGTATGTGCACTGTTAGACAAATATTTCATTTGTCAAATTATCAATCTGTAGGTCAAGACAAAATTTTGTCTTACCAAGAGCTTTTCATAAAAATACAAGGACAATTAGGGTCATTCTTTTGTACCTTTTTTCTTCCTTGACTATTTCAATCCATATAAGGATTCTTGAATCTTTATTGAAAAAGTTTCTTTCAAACTCTTATATGCTTCAAACACCTCGATTGTTTCAAGGATTTTCATATAACCTTCATTGTCTAGCTAGACATTACAATTATTCATTACATGCACTCAAGTTTTTCATATGTTGCCAGATCAAAACAAACCTCATTGCATCCACCAAAGGAGAAAACATCTCCAATAATGTTAGGATTTTTGCGATAAACCTTTATGTCCCAAGGCATAAATCGTATTTGATATCTTACGGTTATACCATCGCATAATAATTTATTTGTACCCCACTGACATTATACCTTGATTTATGGACTACCAGTCCAAAATGTCACTTTTCTAAGTGAAACAAAATATACTTGAATTGTGCATTTTACTTGGCCAACGATTTATCTGTCCACACTATATGACAGATTTGATTCAAGATCCTCGTCACAATTTATATCATTGAGCGCCACCTCATATCAAAGATACCGTCGACGGTTATTTGATATAGATTCCAACAAGACATAAGTTATCGAGATCTCTTCATTTTTCATTATTTCAGGTACCTGAACCTTTTTTTCAAGATTTTATGAAGTGTTATGTCAATGTGCTCTTTTATAGCACTTGCCTCATTATCATGACCATATTGATTATTTGCTCCTTCCTTCTTTAAGGAATTTTATATTTGAAATTGATTGGTCTATTACGCTTCCGGCATATCATAGACTCTGTCCTTCAAGGACTTCACATTGGAGCATTTGCAGCTAAATTATATCATAGGGTCAGTGCATTCATCTGGCA
>NC_028639.1:60481039-60483377 GCF_001406875.1 Solanum pennellii
GGACAAATTTATTTTGTCAGAAATTCAGGCCAAGGGGGAGATTTGTTGGGTTTTATTTGCCCTAAATTTCTTACCATAAATAGGTTTTCCTTGTAGGAAAAGGTTTTGGATTGACTAATCCTTTTCTTGTAGGAAAAGGTTTAGGACTCTATAAATAGAGGCACGTTCCTTCTAACTTAATCAGCATTCACAATGTAGTCTTAAAGGACTTTGAGAGTTTTGGTTAGGGGGAGAAATTGTGGGTCACAAGTTTGATACGGTTATCACTTGTGTGAACCTCCCATGTATTCCGAGTGATTTGGTTGAGGTTGTTTCTCTCTGTATTTTGTACTCTCATATTTATAGTGGATTGCTCATCTCCTTTGTGGACGTAGGTCGATTGACCGAACCACGTTAAATCTTTGTGTCTTTTGGTATATTTCTCGTTGTCTTCTTACTAGTGGTCTTTCGAGGTTTGCATTGCTAGCTTTCGCGTTTACACCTGCTTATTTCCGATCCTAACATTTATAACAAGTTTGGATTTTTCTAAGATTATTTTATGTTTTAATTTGAAATGCTTAAGGAATAGCAGCGGCAACATAGACAAATGAGATTCCGAAAACATATTGAGACATTCGATTTTTTGTTATTTCATCAGTCAAAATTTCAAAGAAAAGTACGAATAAAGAAACCAAGCATGAAATTTCTGTGTTTGAAGTTTATATTCTTTTTTTTTCATGTTACATTATTAGTCTTTATATTAAATTGTTGATTAAATTTATAATCTGTTCTCTGATTATTCTTGTTAGTTTAGTTTAGTTTATAAGTTCTCATTCTCCTAATGATTAGTTTAGTTTAGTAATTGTGACATATTCTTATCTGTTCTTTACTTTGATTAGAAGAAATTTAAATGTGTATTTTATTTCAAATTTTGCAATCTTTTGTTAAAGTAAATACATCAACTTCTTCAATTGTTAGAGAATATGCTCAATCATGAGCTACACCACATTTTGGGTACAATTTTTACTTGGTTACTCATGAGATTAGTGGAATTTTTCAAATTGTACTGAATTGGACTTACAATTAGCTTCTCCTTTATTAATCAAGTATTAGTGTTTCTACTTGCTAAGATGGTTGTTATCTGTACTAAATGTTTAACTTTTATGGAAATTTGTTATTTATTCCAGCTATGGAAGCTGATAAGTGGGCAAGTTTTTCAAAAGGAACTAGTGATACTGAAGGCTACAGAGAATATCTTAACGATGATGACCATTGTTGTGCATATGCATCCACTGATATACCCAAGTTGCAGTCCAGGTTCCATCTCATGATATAGATAAAATATTTGTAACGATCCAAAAAAAAAAATATTTTAATAATAGGTACTTAAGGTGATTTAATTATTAATTAAAAAAAAATCTGGAATTTTAGGGGCATAATGGTCTTTTCGCGCATTAATTAAAATAAACCAGGTTTGTATTAACTTTTAATTATATTTGAATAAGTCTTGAATTAGTCTCCTAATCCTAATAGTTCTCTCTCTCACGCTTCTTAACTCTCTCTCTCACGTTCTCCATCTTTCTCACGTTGTTCTGCCAAATATCAACAGTTCTTCACGCTTGAAGAACTCACATGAAATTTTAAGAAAAACAAAGCAACCAAAAAAAAAATATTAAGGCGAAGAGAAGTTGTTCGTCGAGTGGTGTGGACGTTGAGGTAACTTGGACTGATTTTTGGGTAGCAAATTCTTCGTTTGAACATCAATAAAGGTATGGGTTTCTCTCATGGAATTCTTTCTCCAAGAGTACTTTCTTTCGAACGTTTCTTAAACTCTTGAAACTAAGGTTGTTCCCCTCCGTATGTCCTTGTCCTTAGCTCCCTAACAAATTTGTAGGATGGGTATGTTGTGTTGGGCTATTGCCCATGTTCCAGCCAAAGGCCCATGGCCTAATCCTACTTGGAAAAGGATTGGAATTATTCTCCTTAATTGTTTTCCAATTCTATTAGGAAAAGGATTGGAATAGTAATCCTATTTGTAGTTGGTTTTGGCTTTATAAGGAAAAGCACAACTCTATAAATAGAGAATGGTTTTGAGAGAATAATTAATTGCTCATTGGTATTGTCTTTGAAAGACATTAAAACATAAGAGAGGTTTTTGAGAGAGCTTTCAACAAGAGAAAAAGAGAGAAAGAAAAGGATTCTTTTGCTGCAGTCTTTTCTCCGACCAGCAACGTTCATATCGTGTTTCCCGATTAACTAACCGTTGGATCGGGCTAAAATTTGGACTTAGTGTTCCTAACATCTTGGTGGCTGATTTGAACGGTGGAGATCGGATTCGGAGGTCAGAAAGATCCTGTTT
>NC_028639.1:60486056-60487394 GCF_001406875.1 Solanum pennellii
TCCAGAAACCTCTTGTAGAAGATCTACTAGAGAGAAGCGAAGCTCAACACGTTATTCTCATGATGAGTATATTCTATTGACTAATATGGGAGAACCTGAAGGTTATGATGAAGCCATGTTAGATACTCATAGAGATAAGTGGAAAGAACTCATCGTAGACAATCATGAGTTTTGTAGAAGTGTGGCAGGCAGGAAGCCTGTCAAGAGATCCTCTACTTGAAGTCCATTTGGCCCCTTGGCTGGAGGGGGAGTTTGTTGGGCTATTGCCCATGTTCCAGCCAAAGGCCCATGGCCTAATCCTACTTGGAAAAGGATTGAAATTATTCTCCTTAATTGGTTTTCAATTCTATTAGGAAAAGGATTGGAATAGTAATCCTATTTGTAGTTGGTTTTGGCTTTATAAGGAAAAGCACAACTCTATAAATAGAGGATGGTTTTGAGAGAATAATTAATTGCTCATTGGTATTGTCTTTGAAAGACATTAAAACATAAGAGAGGTTTTTGAGAGAGCTTTCAACAAGAGAAAAAGAGAGAAAGAAAAGGATTCTTTTGCTGCAGTCTTTTCTCCGACCAGCAACGTTCAGATCGTGTTTCCCGATTAACTAACCGTTGGATCGGGCTGAAATTTGGACTGAGTGTTCCTAACATCTTGGTGGCTGATTTGAACGGTGGAGATCGGATTCGGAGGTCAGAAAGATCCTGTTTTAGGTCCCGAATAGAAGCTGGGTTTGGGTGGTGTTTCTTTCTATTTATCTTTTGTTGGTGTAGCTATTGTTTGTTCTCTTTTGGCACTTGTTGTGTAGCCATTAGAAGAATATTTGTAACCCTCTTATTGTTATAGTGAAGCAATTCGGATCTTGTCGATCCCGTGGTGTTTACCTTCGGTTTGAAGGGTTTTTCCACGTTAAACTTGGTGTTCTTTATTGTTAGATTTTCAGTTTCATCTTTTCGTCACAACATGTTGTGCTGCTAGATTTTTGCATGAATGATGTGTTTAAATTAAATATGAATGTGTTTATGTGCGGGAGATCACGATAATGATCATCAAAATATGACCGGAAAAGTTGATGTATGGGTGTGTATAGGGCAGTGTTTTAGGCATTGTTTTGAGGTGTATAAGTTGTGTATTTATCATGTATTTTATGTGTGTAATGGTTATACAATGTGATGTTCATTTTGACGAAGTATAGTGGATTGAATGAACCATGAAATCTCCCTAAGAACTAATGTGAAATTTGATGAAAAAGTGCAGAAAAATCGTGGAATAAATTTCCAGAACTTAGAAATAGGCTTTAAAAGAATCTGGAAATTTTTGGATGTCAAAGAAATAAAAAAAAA
>NC_028639.1:60487559-60545951 GCF_001406875.1 Solanum pennellii
AAAAAAAATAAAAAGGGAATGCTGGGGGCGGGGATCGAACCCACGACCCCCGTTCGCAAAAAAAAAGAAAAAAGAATAAAAAGGGGATGCAAGGCGTGGGGATCGAACCCACGACCTCAGAGCTGAAGGGGGGAGTAAAATATTAAGGGAATAAAGGTGAGGCTGTGGGGGTTCGAACCCACCACCTCACAGCCTCCATCCCCAGCGAAAATCACTAAAAAATAAGGGGGGCNCACTGAAAAATAAGGGGGGCTGTGGGGGTTCGAACCCACAACCTCTCTATTCAAGCGAATTTAATTCAAAAAAAAAGATTTAAATTAAAATTCTAATTAAAGTGGAAAATTAATTCTTTCATGTAAATATTGAGATTTAAATTAAAATAGAAAATTTCTTTCATGTAAATGATTGAAATTTAATTTAGAATTCTAATTAAAATAGAAAATTTATTATGTCATGAAAATGTTGAGATTTAATTTAGAGTTCTAAAATTTTGAATATTAGAAATAAAATCAATGAAAAATATAAATGATATCCAATTAATTCAAGATTTGGGTTCCCGTGCCCAAACCTCCGTATTGATACATAAGTCATACGTGAGTAAAATGTTCAAGAATCATGCCATCTACTCTGATCAAAAATCAAGATCTTGGTATATATACAAGATACATAAGTCTTATAATACATAATCTTAGGAAAATAAGAATCACTTAACGAATTATAAATGAAGCCTCATGGCTTGTATGTATAGACACATAAGTTTAACATACGTTCAAGAATAAGTGAACCTAAGATATACGTAATGAAATGAAGAATGTGGTGACAATCATGATGTGAGGCTAATGTATATGATGAAAGCAACCTCAAATGAGCCTAAGTAAATGTTACCAACACGTACTCACCAATGAGAGTGTAAGATAATGAAGAGATAAGTCTCGATGAACACTCTAATGAAAATATTGAGTTTAAAACACTTAATACTAATGATGAGATGAGAAATCATCTATTGAGCTATGATGTCCTCATACTAGAAGCCAACTTCCATGATGTATGAGTTGAATGTAATGGAACTTTATACCGAGCACCGATAGGCTAGCTATGAGCGGTGATGCCTTCTTTCGGGAAGGGTGGAGGTTCACGTAACTCTCATGAGATGAGACTGTCCGGCTTGCCGGGTATGAGTCTCCATATATCTCCTAGTCTTTGAACCTATATTGCCACTATAGGGATCTGGCAGGATTAAATTCCCATATACGCTAGCATGTTATTGAATCGCTTTGGCCCGTGATTCCACCTCTTTTCGGTGTGGGGGAGACACTGGATTTCATGATGCTCACATGATCTATGTCGGTTAAAGTTAAAGTTCCCAATGAATGAATGAGGCCAGCCTCAAATGAATCATATAAAGAAATGAATGATACCGAAGGTGTTAGGATAGGATAATCAAGAGGTGAGCTAGATTCAGGTAATGACATTAGGTTATTCCTGATCATTGCACAGCAAACCCAATGAAAGTCTTAAACTACATCCTAGGTATAGCTGGTGTTCGCACTGGCCTATGAATGAATTGAAATGAAATTCCGTATGATTGAATGAAGCAGACTCTGTGTTTGCTAAAGAAGGCTCCCTAGTTGAGGTCCATATGTTGAGCCCTCATTTTGGAAAGTCTTAAGGTTAAGTCTATGATAATAAGGTCTCATGGTATATGAATGAATAATATGAAAGAAACTATGTGTTATATGTTATGTGATAGGTGAAGATGTTATGTCTTGTGTGCAATACGATGATTATAATGATGCATGTCACTCTCATGGCATAACTTTCCCAATCTCAATTTAGCAAGTCCACTGACTTGACTTCCAAACATCATGTTGTTAGGAAAGAGCTATTCTTCCTCATGCATGTCCCTGGTGTGTGCTTGCATATACCTATACTTAGTACAAGTGTGTACTAATTCCATACAAACATCTACTTTTAGGTGCAGGCACAGGTGGACGGTAGAGCTACAGGTTCGTTGTTGCAGCTATCCGGACGTCAGCATTCATCCAGAGTTTGGTAGGTCCTCATGCTTTCGAGGATGCTACTGTTTTACATTCTAGCGTAGTTTTAGAGTTGAGCTAGTGGAGCATGTTCCACTGACGTTTCTTTCCTATTTTGGTTCAGACTTTGTATTGGTGTTATTTTGACCGATATACAATTAATACTTAATAAATTATTTCTTTCAGTTGCTTATCTCTTAATTGTTAGATGGTTGATGATGAACGATTACGAAATATAAAGAATGTTTAATAATTATGATTAAAGAATCAAAAATTTCAAATTTTCCGCTAAAATTAACCTATGTAAAGTAAGAATGACGTAAGTAGGCTTGTTTGCGACCTCTGAGAGGTCAACGATTCCAGTCCTGACAATATTAAAAATAATTTTGAAAAACATATAGAAATGTGAAGCGGTAATCTTTTTCTTCAGGAAAGATATCTCAAGATCACGATGGCTTGATCCATTAGGAATGGATGAGGTTGTGGAGAGGAAGGGTGGATTGTGGACAACTACTGGGATAGTTCGTAACGCAAGATATATTGCTTCATCGAAGAGATTCTGTAGGTGATGAAAATTCTCTTTTGGTTATCTCCTGTAGTTGAAGAGTTAAATACTACAGACTTTGAATACATGCATATTTTGAGAATAAGCCATGAGAAAATAAGAACTGGATTATTTTCAGCATATCTGGTCAAAAGTCGAATTTTTCAGACCTGTTTGGCCAAGAAAAAGTGAAAAAGGTGAACATTGAATAGTTCAGTTAATAAATTGGCATACTTTTCTGGTCAGTTTTTGGTACAGATTTGTGATACTCCTAGTGATCGTATCATTACTCCTCTGAGGGTTTTGCTTGGGAACTTTGGTTGCATACTTGTCTACTGCTTCGACACGCTTAAAATTAGTCTAGTTAAAAAAGCAGTATAAAACCAAATGGATAAATCATATGAAGAGATAGATAACAAGTATTTAAAGGTAAATTATTTTATCTGACACATCTATTTGTATTAGGAATTGATGTGAAAAATCTATGTATCATTTGAGATTTATCTTCTCCATTTTCCAGTGTTTAAAGAATTATACTGATTTTTTCATGTAGATATCTTGCCAAAATTGGGGCTTTACATCTCCTCAGTAAAGATGACACGCCCATTTCTCTGGAACATGTATACAACAAGGTTGAAAAAGGAAAAAATGGATGTTCCTTGGAATATTATGAAGCATATAAGCACTTGAAATCTCTTGGTTATATAGTTGGGCGTCATGGGATTCCTTGGTCACGAAGAAGGTCAAAAGCAAATTGTATTGTTAACCAATACACGCCGAAGCCTGCTCAAAGTAGAGATGAAGAATCAAGAAACAGCATTCTCATCTCTGAAATGATTAAATAATAAGCAGATTGGTGGATTGAGACTGGCCTTTGATGTTTACCCTCGTAATAGCAGATTCAGAAAGTCTGCTCCTCGTTATCCCTGTTGTGTACTTTACCTTGCTAGGTACGATACCCTTGTTAATGTGTTAATTTATTAAGGTGCCTACTAAAATTTTTGAATCTTCTCCTAGTATTATTTAGCTGATCATAGGAACTTGACATAACTAGCTAAGCAATTCTATGGGTGAACATTGCAGAATGTTTAAGAGTAAGATGGATTGTTGGATTGGATGGTATTCCAGAAAAGAAGTAGTTTTTCTTTAATATTTTCCACTTTATCCCTCACTCTTGCCCTGTCTAATTCCCTAAATTCTTTTATCCGACTTCGTTGATCTACATTTACTGTAAAAGTAGCTCTATTTTATGAGTGATGTATTTTCGTGTGCAGTGAGTATCCACCCTCCAAAGAAGAAATTGAAGATCTTGAGAGACATTCTCATGGTATTCCGTTGAAATTCTGTCTTGTTGAGCATGGACGTTTAAGCTTTTTCACATTCAACAAAGTTGAGCTCCCTATCCTTCCATGATCCTTTCGAGCAACAGATACAAATTTTGGCATGCCCTGTGAAGAGCTGTGGTACAATTATGAATTTTTAGTTTGTGGATTGATGCTTAATCGTTGTTTAATCACAACACATTATTAATGAAACAACAGATAACAAGTCTCGTCTTCTTTGCCTTCAGTGCTAAAGTACGTGTTACAGTGCTGAAATTTACTCTTTGCCAGAGCCCTAGAAACATGTTTATCCCTTGGCTGCTGGACTGCTGTATCATTTTGAGCTCCTTTGCATCAGTCTTTTCACAACTTTATCAGCTTTCCATCCACTTTGTCAAATTCTAAAACTTATATTGTTTGTGAAGTTCCAATTGATTGGTGTTTACATGGTGAATCTTTTTACTATGTGAGTTAGTTGCATGAGACACATTTGAATTTTTTACTCTCTTAAAGTATTTTGCTTCAATTTCTTTCGACGAAAGGTGTCTTTATGTAGGGTATAGTTATGCAGGTATCTAGTAAAATAATCGGGATATATGCTAACTGATTAGTTGTCACCATTGTTAGGAAATAAACGGGTCATAGTTGTGTAGGGCCAAAACCAGATAGATTGGTGTACAACTATAATCCACATATGAATCTAAGATGAGACCGCTAATTTAACCAAGTCCATGATCATTAATTGGTGACTGACGGCTACTAACATGGGTTGTGGTGCAATGGTGGAACTATTCCACCCTTAATCAAAGATCTCAGGTTCGAGTCCTAAATATGGAGAAATCTTGTTGAGAGTGTCGCTCGGCTCCTGCGGTGTGTTATCCGAATTTAGTGAGGGCTTCGATGCGGACTTTAGACACCAGATAGAAAAAATAAATTGGTGATGGCCATGGTATGAAAAGGCAATCAACATAGTTGTAGTCTTCATTAGCTGCACAAACATGAATTGATTGACAGGTAACTTTCTTTTCAAACAGTTTGAAAGTGAAGTTTGTATTGTAGTTATTTTTTTTTTCTTTCTGGTGTATTGTAGTTCTTGAATTTGAATAAATATCAATGTTTAAAATTAAAATGACATTATTTTTTTATGAATCCACCTTGAGATTTCAAGTTCAAACTTCATGCGCTAATTTTTTATTTTTCTAACCCCTTGGTAAAAATCTTGAATCCGCTGTACTAGCTGAGTATTTGTGGAATACCTTCACATGCAATTTAGTATATACGCGGTCCTTAAAATTATGCAATTTGTTAGTTAACCGTATTTATTACAATGTGTCATTCGTGTTTACATCACATTGATTCTATAATTTAAAAAGGAAAAAGGGTCAAATATATCCCTGTATTATTGGAAATATTTTAAATATATCCAACGTTATACTCTCGGTTCAATCATACCCCTACCGTTATACTTTGGTACAAATATACCCCTAATTTTAACGGAAGGACAGTCAACTTATGAATCAAACAACTTAACAATTTTCTAAATCTAACTAGTTTTGACTTACTTTAAGTTATTTAAACAACTTTTTAACTTTAACTAGTATAGTTTAGACTTAATTCCAAAAAATAAATGCACAAACTAAACCACATTATTTATTTTAACTTATTTAAACAATTTAATAACTTTAACTAGTTTAGTTTTGACTTAATTCCAACAACAAAATCCACCTACTAAACCACATTATTTATTTGAACCTATTTAAACAAATTGTTTAATTCCAAAACTAAATCCACAAACTAAATTACATTATGTAAGAATGAGAATTTTGATAATTGACAAATACAGGAATAGATGAAAGAAACAGGTTGTTCGACGTGTTCCTTATCGGTCGAATCCGACTTGGATAAGGAGAATGTCAACCCCGCGAATTAGAAGATATAAAATTGTGGAAGTATTGCTTTTTGACAAGCAACCAGTATAAAAAGTTTCCTTTCATAAAGGAGTTCGCAGGCAAGATAGTTTTCTTAATCAAATAGGAAAACTAGACAAACTAGAAAGCCGAAGCAAAAAATGGTATAATGATGTGAATGTGGTTTCAAATCTTGAATGAAGTAGGAAGTATGATCAGATAAGGAAATCAAGTTAAAGTCAAGAAAGAAAAGTGAATACAAGTTCGAGTTGAACTAGGAGTTCCACACAAAAGAGGAGTCCTACATGAAGTAGGATTTCTAGTTGAAATAGGTTTTGGATTCAAGTCCAAAATATATAAATAGGCCGATAGTTTCGCTTGAGAAAAATTGTGCACTTACATAGATAGAAGATCAAAACACAATCAAGAGGTTTGAGAGAGTTTTGATTATTGGGAGTGTTGCGAATTTGTGAGGAAAAAGTTATAAGATTGTTATTAAGAGTTTTGATTACAATCGAGTGTGTGTAGGATTCGTCTAACAAGTTTGAGAAACTTGACGGACGATAGGAGACTTAAACCTGGGGTTTTTTGTCTTGGGTAGCTAGGAATTAGAGTTTATTTATTTCTTAGCTTGGAATTAAAGTTTATAATTCCTTAGGTTGCATAGGCTTGTAATCGTTGTATTATTTGAGTTTATAAATAATACAAAGTGTTGCTTGAATTATTTATTGTTAAAGTTTCAAACTAATAGAAACACGTTGTCTGTACGTGTTCCTTTGAAGAATTTAGGATGGTAGAATTCCAACACATTATTTATTTTAACTTATTTAAACAACTTTAACTAATTTAGTTTAGACTTAATTCCAACAACCAACTAAACCAATTTTTTTTTTGACTTATTTAAACAACTTAACAATTTTTTAACTTTAACTAGTTTAGTATTGACTTAATTCCAACAACTAAATCCACCACTAAACCACATTATCTATTTTAACTTACATAAACAACTTAACAATTTTAACTAGTTTAGTTTAGACTTAATTCAAACAACTAAACCACATTATTTATTTGAACTTATTTTAAAAAAATTAATTTTTTTTAATTTAACTAGTTTAGTTTTGACTTGAATCCAATATCAAAATTCACCAACTAAACCACATTATTCATTTTAACTTATTCAAACAACTTAATAATTTTAACTAGTTTAGTTTAGACTTAATTCCAAAAACTAAATCCACCAACTAAACCACATTATTTATTTTAACTTATTTAAAAAACTTAACAAGTTTAGTTCAGACTTAATTCCAACAACTAAACCACATTTTTGTTTGAACTTATTTAAACAACTTTAAAACTTTTTAAATTGAATTAGTTTAGTTTTAACGTAATACCAACATCAAAATTCACCAACTATACCACATTATTCATTTTAACTTATTTAAATCACTTAATAACTTTTTAACTTTAACTAGTTTAATTTAGACTTAATTCCAAAAACTAAATCCACCAACTAAACTACATTATTTATTTTAACTTATTTGAACAACTTAATAACTTTTTAACTTTAACTAGTTTAGTATTGACTTAATACCAACAACTTAAAAAGTTATTAAGTTGTTTAAATAAGTTAAAATAAATAATGTGATTTAGTTGGTGGATTTAGTTTTTAAGATTAAGTCTAAACTAAAGTAGTTAAAGTAAAAAATTATTAAGTTGTTAAAGTAAGGTAATATAAATAATGTGGTTTGGTTGGTGGATTTAGTTAGTGGAATTAAGTCTAAATTAGACTAATTAAAGTTATTAAGTTGTTAAAATAAATAATGTGATTTAATTGGTGAATTTTTAGTTGTTGGAATTAAGTCAAAACTCAACTAGTTCAACTGAAAAAGTTGTTAAGTTGTTTAAGAGCCCTTTCGGATTTGACTTAAATAAGTAGCTTTTAAGTCAAAAAAAAAAGTTAAATTGAAATGACTTTTAAGTCAAAAAATAAAAAGTAGAAGATATCTACTTTTGGTTTTAACTTATTTTAAGTTATTTTTTGACTTACATTTTTAATTTTGTCACACTTCATAACTTATTTCAAGTCATTTTTGACTTATTTTAAATTATTGTTTGTATTTGCCGAACACTTCCAGAAGTCAAAAATTCAATTCAAACAGGTTCAATTGTGATTTAATTGGTGAATTTAGTTGGTGAAATTAAGTTTAAACTAAACTAGTTAAAGTTGTTAAGTTATTAAGTTGTTTAACAAAGTCAAAATAAATAATGTGGTTTAGTATCATTCTAACGCTCCGTTTTTACGCTCACCGATTGGTGCAACTCCGTGAGCCGGCAACGGCATGGCGAAGGGACGACAAAAGAAAGCAATCAATAAGATACCACTGTCAGATACAAAGCTAGCTGCAATTCATCAAAGGAGGCTAGAAAAACTAGCAGCAACTGCTGCAGGGCAAAACCCTAGGTCACCCACCATTGTGAGGTCGACGCCTCTTCTCCTAATACGAAATTAGGTATCCGAAGTTCAGCGTCGAACCAGAGCAACAGTCAGGAAGATCATGGAATGGACAACCAATCCCTGAAACAAACTCCTGCTCAGCATACAGGAGATCCATGGCCTATGTTGTCCACAAGGAGTGTGGGGAAAAAAAGCCCAGATGGGGGAAGTGGGATGCAGCCACTAGTGCTGGAGGAACAGCCAGAGAATGAAAAAGAAAAAGTAGCTTGGACGAATCTATTTCAGAAAAAGGGATGACACTGAATTTTATTGCACCAATGCTGCAGAATGGGGAGAAAGTTGGTGAAACTCTGTAAGGAGGAGGTGCAGTTGGAGATGCAGAAATGGAAGCATGCCCTGATCTTGTATGTAGTCGGTGCATCTCCTACAATTGCAAGTCTGGAGAGATACATTGCTGCACAATGGAACTACATCACTAAACCTACTGTGTATTATCACAATGATGGGTATTTCCTTGTACGATTTGCTAGCTTAGATGATAGAGACGAGGTGCTATACTCAGGACCACAATGTTGAATAACAGGCTGATCATTGCGAAAACTTGGCCTCCAATAAATAGGTCCTGCAAACTATTCCAATTTGGGTAAAATTCCCAAATCTTCCTTTAAACTGTTGGAGGATACAATCATTGAGCAGAATTAGTAGTGGTTTGGTATTGCCTTTGTATGCTGGTGAATGCACAACTAAGGTAGCTAGAATCTCCTTTGCCAGAGTTCTGATTGAGCTTGATATAACAAAGGAACTCCCACTTTCAGTTAGGCTGGAGGATCCCAATGGAAGAGTGTTTGATCAGAAGGTGATTTATGAATGGATACTTGCATATTGTCCAAGGTGTCTCCAGGTTGGACATAAATGCACACCTAATGTACAAATCAAACCCATTGTTTGAAAGGATAAGTCACGAGCTCAAGAGTGGCAACCTTACCAAATCCTGTTGAATCTACAGGATTACAGTCAAATGAGTGCCAAATGACCCCGGTAGAAATGCACATTCCAAAAGTGAACTTAAGGCAGAGACAAGGGGAGCTGACCAAAGAAAAGGAGGACGATAAATGGAGGGAGGTAAGAGAAAAATCTGCAGCAAGAAGTGTGCAGAGACCTTTATTAATGCAGTCATACTCAAGTTGTTCTTGAAGACTTTACGAACATATCACTTTCAAACTCCCTTTTTTTCCGTTTATGGATTCGCACTATACTAGTAATTAATCAATACCCATAAAAAAATCAACAACAATTTGGCCAATGAACAAGCATTTCATATAGTTGAAGAGAGAGGTGAGTGGGTTGGTATTCCTGAGAAAATAAACAGAACAAACCTTATGGAGGCGGCGGAACTGAGAAAGCAGCTGATAGAAGCGGCGCCGATCTGGATGGAGGCGCGAACTAAGAACCTCCTCCTGCTGCTGCGACTACCCTCAATCTGCTCCTGCTGAGGCAGCGTCGGTCGGGCTTGGTGGTGTGGCTTGGTGTGGAGCAGGGATGGGTGGGTTTGGGTGTCACGACTGGAATCTAGACCCCAGACGAGACCGGCGTCGTTGACCTCTCAGAGGTCGCAAATAAGCCTACTTACGTCATTCTTACTTTACACAGGTTAATTTTAACGGAGAATTTGAAATTTTTGATACTTTAAGCATACTTGCTAAACATTCTTAATATTTCGTAATCGTTCACATCAACCATCTAACATTTAAGATATAAGCAACTGAAAGAAATAATTCATTAAGTATTCATTGTATAACGGCCAAAATAGCACCAATACAAAGTCTGAACCAAAACAGGAAAGAAACGCTAGTGGAACATGCTCCACGCTCAACTCTTAAACTACGCTAGAATGTAAAATAGTAGCATCCTCGAAATCATGAGGACCTACCAAACTCCGGATGAATGCTGACGTCCGTATAGCTGCAACAACGAACATGTAGCTCTACCCCCCACCTGTGCCTGCACCTAAAAGTAGATGTTTGTATGGAATAGATACACACTTGTACTAAGTATGGGTATATGCAAGCACACACCAAGGACATGCATGAGAAAGAATAGCTCTTTCCTAACGACATGATTTTTGGAAGTCAAGTCAGTAGACTTACCAAATTGAGATTGGGAAAGTTATGCCATGAGAGTAACATGCATCATTATAATTATCGTATTGCACACAACACATAACATCTTCATATAGCACATATCATAGAACATAACATATAACACATAGCTTCTTTCATATTGTTCATTCATATGCCATGGGATCTTGTTAGCATGGGATTAAGACTTTCCAAAATGAGGGCTCAACATATGGGACCTCAACTAGGGAGTCTTCATTAGCAAACACAGAGTCTGCTTCATTCGTTCATACATAATTCATTTCATTTCATTCATAGGCCATTGTGAACACCAGCTATACCTAGGATGTAGTTTAAGACTTTCATCGGGTTTGCTGTGCAATGATCAGGAATAACCTAATGTCATTACCTAAATCTAGCTCACCTCCTGATTATCCTATCCTAACACCTTCGGTATCATTCATCTCTTTATATGATCCATTTGAGGCTGGACTCATTCATTCATTGAGAACTTTAACTTTAACCGACATAGATCATGTGAGCATCATGAAATCCAGTGTCTCCCCCACACCGAAAAGAGGTGGAATCACCGACCAAAGCGACTCAATAACATGCTAGAGTATATGGGAATTTAACCCCGCCAGATCCCTATATTGGCAGTATAGGTTCAAAGACTAGGATATGTATGGAGACCCATACCTGGCAAGCCGGGCAGTCTCATCTCATGAGAGTTACGTGAACCTTCGCCCTTCCCGAAAGAAGGCATCACCGCTCATAGCTAGCCTATCGGTGCTCAGAATAAAGTTTCATTACATTCAACTCATACATCATGGAAGATGGCTTCTAGTATGAGGACAACATAGCTCATTAGATGATTTCTCATCTCATCATTAGTATTAAGTGTTTTAAACTCAATATTTTCATTAGAGTGTTCATAGAGACTGGTCTCTTCATAATCTTATACTCTCATTGGTGAGTACGTATTGGTAACATTTACTTAGGCTCATTTGAGATTGCTCTCATCATATACATTAGCCTCACATAATGATTGTCACCACATTCTTCATTATTAGCACCTTTGTTTTTCATAGTTACTCACCTCTTATTACGTGAATGTTCATTTCTTCATTTCATAGTTCATCTCATCATATGCCAATGCACTTGGCCATTTAGTGTACCTTATACTCGTACTTAACCCTCCTAAGGTTCATATTTCATTACGTACATCTTAGGTTCACTTAATTTTTGAACGTATATTAGACTTACTTGTCTATACATACGAGCCATAGGGCTTCATTCATAGTTCGTTAAGTGATTTTTACTTTCCTAAGATTATGTATTACAAGACTTATGTATCTTGTATATATGCCAAGATCTTGATTTTTGATCTAAGTAGATGGAATTATTCTTGAATATGTTACTCGCGTATGACTTATGTATCAATGCGGAGGTTTGGGCATGGGAACCTAAATCTTGAATCACTTGGATATCATTTATATTTTTCATTGATTTTATTTCTAATATTATAATATTAGAACTCTAAATTAAATCTCAACATTTACATGAAATAATTAATTTTTTATTTTAATTGGAATTCTAAATTAAATCTCAACATTTACATGAAAGGATTAATTTTCTATTTTAACTAAAATTCTAAATTAAATCTCGATATTTACATGAAAGATTAAATTTTCTATTTTATTTAGAATTCTAAATTAAATCTCAACATTTACATGAAAGAATTAATTTTCTATTTTAATTAGAATTCTAAATTAAATCTCAACGTTAAATGAAAGAATTAATTTTCTATTTTAATTAGAATTCTAAATTAAATCTCAACATTTACATGAAAGAATTAATTTTCTATTCTAATTAAAATTCTAAATTAAATCTCAACATTTACATAAAAGAGTTAATTTTCTATTTTAATTTTACTCTTAGTTAACCGAAAGGTTGGGAGTTCGAGCCCCCACAACCCCTTTGATTTTTAGAATTAAATTTGCTACAATAGGGAGGTTGTGGGTTCGAACTCGCACAACCCCCTTATTTTTCTTTTAATTTCGCTGAGGAGGGGGCTGTGAGGTGGTGGGTTCGAACCCCCACATCCCCTCTATCTTCATCATTTTTTTAAAGGGGCGAGTGGCAGTGAGGTTGTGGAATCGAATCCCCACAACCTCACTTTATTTTCTTGTTATTTCACCTCTCCCTTCAGCGCTGAGGTCGTGGGTTCGATCCCCACGCCTCACATTTTTTTTCTGCCATTCGCGTACTGGGAGGTTGTGGGTTCGATCCCCACGCCTCCCATTTACTTGTTTACTTAAATGTTCTCCTTCTCATCCCCCAGGTCGCGTGTTCGATTTCCGCCCCCAACCCCATTTTTCTTTTATCCTTTCGCGCAAGACAGGGCCAGGGGTGAGGTCACAAGTTCGAATCCTGGTGGCCTCACCTCTTTTAAATATATAAAATTTCCAGATTTCAGTCTCCCTTTTTGAACGAAATTAAGTACACTAAACTGGAATTTTATTCAAAAATTTTAACTTCCCTTCATCAACCTTTATATGTTAGCTTCTTAGGGCGTTTCACCAAGCGTTTAGTGCATTGTTAGGTGTAGTTTCGTAATTATATTAATCAAACTTTTCACTCCAAACTTAGTAACTTCACCCACCATACAAACATCACATTATGCATAATTTTAGCACATAAAATACAAAATTAACATGCCTTTGCACACCTCCAAACAATGACCAATTTCACTGCCACACACACAGACACACATCACTTTTTCACATAATTTTGAACATGCATACGTAAACATAAACATCACGAAAATACATTTCATCCCTACTTTGTATCAGCAAACATACCCAAGCTAAAGTTCAATGGGAGCTAGTGACAGGGATATGCAAGAGGGGAATAATCATAGTTTTCGGGGTGAATATCTTGAATCTTAAGGGGTCTCTTGGGAAAGGAACCAAGAGGAAAGAAACCCATACCTTTATTGATGTTCAAACGAAGAATTTGCTGCCCAAAACTCTCTCCAAAATCAGTTCAAGTTACGTCAACGTCTACACCACTCAATGAACAACTAATTTCAAGACTTAGTCAAATAAGGTTTAATTAAATTAATACAAATTTGATCTATTTTAGTTTATACGTGAAAGGACCATTATGCCCTTAAAATTTCAGATTTTTAAATAATAATTAAATCACCTTAAGTACCTATTTATTCGATTTTTTTTAGATTGTTACGTTGGGTCGGGTGGGTTGGTGGGCCGGGTGAGAGAAGACTGAGAGTTGGGAGATGAATTAGAAAAGGGGAATTTTTTAAAATGTCAATATTTTAATAATTAAGAGGGTTCATTAGCAACACTTTTAATATTTAGTAGAAATGTCAAATTATAGTTTGTTATGTATCTTCTTTATATTTTTATTATTTATTTTTATTTAAAGAATATTATTATTTAATAACAAAAGGGAGAAAATCAAGGGAAACAACAATTCAAAAAAAGGGTAAGGATCACTTAATTTTCTCATCAGTTACACTTTCAAATAAAATTTAAACGTTGTTCTTTTTTTTTTCTCCAAAATTTTTACCTTTTTTAAATTATATTCATTCAACAATATATTCTATTTATATTCATTATAGTTTTTTATTAGTTTGTATTCATTCCAATAGGCATGCCAAATGTATCCATATAGTCATTTAAGAAATATATTTGTATTCATATATTTTTTTTCCCTGTGTAGTTATTTTTTTTCTTCAAAAATCTTGTGTGCATTCATTTCAATATGTATTTCATCTGTATTTCTATTTATTCTAGTTTTTATTTTGAATTTTGTATAATAATATATAAAATACAAAAAATTAGTATGATGAAAAAGTGAGAATGAAATATAAAATTGAAAAGAAATAATTGAATATTTGGTGTAATCATTCTTAAATAAAATACATAACTAGTTGACATACCTTTAGAATAAATACAAATTAGAAAAAAATGTCAAATTCATGAACAATGCAACATAATTTTTGAATGAATACAAATATTAATTGTATACATACGATTTTAAATACAAATTGAGAAAGGATATAAATTTCTGATTTTTTTTATATATATAAAAAGAAACTAATAGGATTTTGTTCTTCATGTAAATAATATACATATCTAGTTAGTATTACATTTGGGATGGATTCAATTAGGAACAAATACAAGATTCATAACTATACAACATGAGATTTTGAATGAATATAAATATTAATAACATTCATACTAGTTTGAATATTAATTGAGAAAGGATATAAAATTCTAAAAAAAAATTACAAATACAAATACATAAAAATTTCATAGCATACAACAAAAATACAACAAAAGTTCGTTAATAAAATCTGAAATGTCATAGTCATGTAAAATGTAATAATAAATTATTGAATATCTGCAAATGTGAAAAAATACAAAGGAATAAAAAAATAATACGTTATCAAAATTAACAAAAACTAACCCCAAAATACAATATTAAAATAACAACTGAATACGAAATACAAACTAATAAATATTGCACAATGTACATAACAAGGAATTTACAAATATATTTAATACACATGTTGAACAAATTGTTATTTAACTTCAACTCAAGATCCAAAAATCTAAACATGTAAAATATTTAAATACCACTTCATCAACAATTTGGTATTCGTCGTCATTTTCTTGAACCCTACGAGTTACGTTTTCAATCTGAATTTGATGAAGACTTTATTCTTGTTGTCTCTCTTCCCTAATTTTAGAAACAGATCATACAATATCCGCTATTTCTTGAGTAATACGTAGATTAAATGATGGAAAATCACTAGAATCCGTTTTACTAAGATGAATAGTGTCTCTTAGAATCATTCTTTGAAGAGTGTTTTATAGTTCTAAAAGAGAAGAATCATACTTTCATCAATGATTTAAACAACAATAAAATCAGAAAATAAATCTTAAAAAAAGAATATAACGATGAAAATACCTTAATTAGAGGAACTTGTGTGAATCCAGATTTTGAAGATAAAAAAAATATTTCGGTAGAAGATAATAAAAAAATTGGAGTTGAAGAGAAGAAGGATTTGAAGGTTGAATAGGAATATGAACATGAAAAGATGGAGAGAGGGATTTTTTTTTTTTTACATATGGGATAAATATGGAAGAGAGAGATATGGGGAAAATTTATAGATTTTGATTTTTTTAAAATTAAAATAATTTGGGAAAAGTGAACTATATAGATATATATGGAAATATAAATAAATTACTTTTTTAGGAGATAAAATAGGGGTTTAATTAGGATATATATTCTTTTTCAAAATAATGATATTTTTGACATTTTAACTAATATTTTTAAAGAAGTGAATTTTTTACTAATTAAGTTATTGATTTTGACTATTTTGCTAATTTTTCCTTAAAATATTTAAAATAATTATTTATATTTAATAAATATCGACATTGTAAAGTCGATATTATTTAAATAAAATAATAATTTAATATATCGATCTTGGTCCGTATTTATTAATTCATTTTAATATAAATTCATTTCTTTGCGGTTGATTTTATTAATTAAAATATATATTAATTTATATATATATATATATATATAATAATAATAATAATAATAATAATAATAATAATAATAATAATAATAATAATAATAATAATAATTTTTTACTTACACATCAACAACAGTTTAATTTAATATATTTAATTTATTGATCAAGTTAATTTTATAAATTTAAATTATTTACCTCCTAATTATATAAATTTAATTTTATCGATCAACAAGTTAAAATTTATCAATATCAAATTTAATATATAAATCTCCTTGAATTGATCATCGATATTTCTTTAATTGATAATGTATTTCATATCTGAACCACTAATATATAAGACTTGATTTGTTAAACTACTCGAGGAGTATATAATTAATCGACGTATGTCATACTCCGATAAATTATCTTTTACATGTTATCACTGCCTACGATATGATCACTACACTAGACATCCATTTAACATCGAACGTATATAACAATATTATCGTGTATTTCATACTCGAATAGATTATATGTTAGTTCTTCACATCTTCATCGTGACATGATATATTAAGTTCATGATTTGACGACGGACTGATACAATTTGTATATTACTCTAGAAATATAAGTATATTTATGCAACGATCGGGTTCTGTCGCTATAGAAAAGCCAAGGAGATAAATTTGGAGTCGAAAATTTTTTTCGTAGTATTTGAATATTTTCTAATCTATTCCAGATTTGGACGAAATTAGAGTCTTTGAGGTGTGGGAATCTGATAACAATCGGGTTAAGCATTTATGATTTTGATTGCATGAGTAGTTAGATAACTCGTTAAGGAATCCCTACGACTTTATGGAATTGAATTCGGTAAGTAGAACTCTGAGAATTGATCTTGGCGTGAAAGGTATTTTCGAAGTGTCATCTTTAGAGGTGTGTTGTGAAATAGGGGTTTTGTAATTCTTAAGATAGCTCTGTAGAATCCCGCTTTGGCGTTGGTTTCTGTCGTCCTGGAGGAGCCGCTGTGGCGGACGAGACGTTACTTAATGTTGTTAACATACCCCCAAAATGATCTCATTTGACGTTTTTCAATTTTTAGAGCTAAAGAACGAAAACTAGGCGACTCCTACTCGTTTTTCACCATTCTTAAGGCTAGAGGTAAGTTTTTCACTCCCCAAATTCATTTTTCAATTCGTAGAACATAATAGAATGGGTAATAATGATGGGGAAAGGTTTTGATATAGGTTTTAGGGATAATGCACATATACCCCCTCAACCTATGCCCGAAATCTCAGAGACATACTTATACTATATAAAGGTCCTATTACCCCCTGAACTTATTTTATTAATAATTTTCTACTCCTTTTCAACGTATGTGGCACTATCTTGTGGGCCCAACGCTGGTTGACTTTTCAAAGTATGCTTGTGTTTGTGATTGCGGTGCGTTGATGAGATCGGATTGCCACGTTCTGCATAACTAACTAGGATTCGATTGCCATGTTTCGGGATAAAATTAGGATTGAATTTCCACGTTCTGGCATAATTATGGGATCGGGCACCATGTTTTGGTGCATTAACAATTTAGGTTTGGGTTCCATGAGAGGACCAACTACTTGTGATAAATGTGTATTATTAAAGCATGTGATATTCAATGTGTATATGCTTGATATACTGCATGGTTATATTGTCGTATTAACTTGTTTATGTTGCACTTAATGGGATAGTCGGGTGATCCTACCAGTATACGACAGTTGTGTACTGATACTGTACTTGCTCTATTTTCTTTTTAAGTATAGGGCATCTGCCAGCAGCTATTGACAGACCACTCTTAGAACATTTGTGATCGTTGCTTCCGAATTCAAGGGTGAGCTAACATTTTTCGGCTGCTTTGGATTCTCTTTGGGTCTATGTCCACATTTCGGACATAGACTAGTTCTTAGATGTTTTATAATAGTGTGGGTTATGACCCTTCTTATTTTACACTTGGTTATCGTTTAGTAGTTTTGGTACATTGACTTTTAGGTTCTAGGTTATTTTCTTCCTCATTTGTTTAGTTAGTTCTTTAGATTCCTTATTGAAGTTTATGGGAACTTCTTATTTAACTTATTTAACTTGCTTTCATAACTTAAATGTCGTAGTTTTTGTTTTAGTTGCTTGGTTTTTAGTTATAGTAGTGGTTCTCCGACCGAACAGTTAGTGTGGGTACCAATTATGATGGTCTGGGTCATGAAAAATTTGGTATCATAGCCTAGGTTCATTGATCTTGGACTACCAAAACGAGTCTTGTAAAGTCTCGCAGAACGATATGTGGATGCCTTTACTTTTCTTCGAGAGTCTATATGACTTTAGAAAATCTCTATATTTTTCTCTTGTCTCTTTTCGTGCTATAACTTTGATCCAATTGGTATCTGGTAATACAAATTGGTATCTAACCTTCTTCATTCTTTTGTCCACAAATGGTTATTACAAGATTCAATGGTGTTTGTCCCATCGCTCCCATTAATGCGCCAGCTGAGGAACATGCAGCGAGAGGTCACTGTCGAGGTAGGGGTACAGGAAAAGCTAGGGGTAGAGGTCGTGGAAGAGTAGTGCCAGCTGGAAATGAGGTAATGGTTGGAAATGCTCATATGAATAAGAACTCTCATGCACATCGTAAGGAGACAAAATAAGATATTGAGGTTGGGGATGTTGAGGAAGTTTTGCAAGAAGAAGAGGTGCTAGAGGATACTATAAGCAACAGATCATGTCATTCTTGAAAGGGTTGGTTGGTCTTGGAATTCTCCCCACTTTCCAAGAAACTCAGGCTTTCGCCAATCTTCCTACTGCTAGCACTGCTTCTAAAGTGAGTAAAACAAAGGGTAATGATGCATTCTTCCGTCCTTTGTTGGGTTTTGTTATGACTGGCAATGAGCATGACATGTTGACTAAGTTTCTGAAGCTTAAGCCTCCGATATTTCTTGGTTCTGAGAGTAAGGATGCATACGAGTTCTTTCTGGGTTGCTATGAGAGGTTGCATAAATTGGGTACAGTTCACCAATATGGGGTTGACTTCGTGTCTTTCAAACTTCAAGGTGAGGCCAAGCATTGGTGGATAGCTTATATGGAGTGTAGATCTTCTACTTTACCTCCACGCACTTGGACCATGTTTCATGCTCTATTCTTAGAGAAATATGTACCTAGAACCTTGAGGGATATCAAGAAAGATGAGTTTATGGTATTGGAGCAAGGTGGTATGGTTGTGGCTGCTTATGAGGGCAAGTTCCATGCTTTGTCTAGATATGCTACTCAATTGGTGACTACAAAGAAGGAAAGGATCCACTTTTTTATTAGGGGATTGAATTCTGAATTGCAAGTATTATCTGTCCATATGACTTCTGCAGAGAGGAGCTTTAGTGAGGTGACAAGACAGTCAGGCTAATGCGTTGGCTAAGAAAGACAAGAATTCTGGAAATTTTCAAGGCTCCTATTCTACAGGATCCAGCATAACAACGCTGACAGCCACTCCAATTCAGTCTGTTATGCTCGCCTCTATTGGTAACTACTCGGGAACTCCATCTTATTATTTTTAGGATAGCCAAGAAGTCGCGCCTTTAATAGGAGACAAAACCTCTTTTGATTATACTTGCTATAATTGTGGAGAGCTTGGACATATGAGGAGAGATTTCCCCAATCCACGTGTGCTGGACTACGTGCAGTAGTCATCTAGAGTAGTGGTACTCGCGGAGAATGGTAATAATGGTACTACACATCCACAAGGTGGACGAGAAGGTAATCAACTAGGCCTTAGAGGTAGAGGAAATGGTAACGTGGGCAAAGGCAACGCGCAACCAGGCAGGGAGGTATCTTGTCAATATAAGAGGGCTTAATGTTATGTTTTTCCAGGCAAGAATGAGGTAAAGGCATTTGACATAGTGATCACATATACTATTCTTTTCTGTGACTAGATGACTAATGTGTTGTTTTATCCGGGTTCTACTTATTCTTATGTATCCATGAGATTTGCCTATTGATATGATTTATGATGTTCTGGATGTCATATTTATGTTTTCACCCTAGTTGAAGCAGTCATAGTTACTCATGTCTATCGTGCTTGTTCTATGTTATTTATGAGTTATCAGACTTGGGCTGATTTGGTGATTTTGGATATGACTGACTTCGACATAATCTTAGGCATGACTTAGTTGTCCCCCTATTCTGTTGTATTAAATTGTAATACTAAATATGTGACTCTAGAAATTCCAAAAAGGGAAAAATTAGAGTGAGAAAGAGCGTACAAGCCTAAGCAAGCTTAGATTTTCCTCCATTCCGACTAGTAAATCAGTAGGCATGGTTGTTTGGATTATTTAGCTCATATTAGGGATGTTGAGATTGAGTCTCCATCCATTGGGCCTATTCCTGTGGTGTCTGAATTTAGTGAAGCATTCTGTAATAACTTGTCTGGTATGCCTCCAAATAGAGATATAGATTTCTGCATTGATCCTGATACTCGTCCCATTTTCATCCCTCCATATCACATGGCTCTGACAGAATTAAGAGAGCTTAAGCCTCAAATTCAAGAGCTTCTTGATAAGGGATTTATTCGCCCTAGTGCTTCTGCATGGGGTGCTCCAGTTTTGTTTGTTAAGAAGAAGGATGACAGCATGAGAATGTGTATAGATTATCGACAATTGAATAGGGTCACTGTTCGAAAACAAGTATCCTTTGCCTCGAATAGACGATCTTTTTGACCATTTGCAAGGGGCATCAGTTTTCTCTAAGATTGATATAAGGTACGATTACCATCAATTGAAAATTAGGCCTGAGAATGTGTCCAAGACGACTTTTAGAACTCGCCATGGGCACTATTAGCTTTAGTTATGTATTTTGGTTTAACAAATGTGCATGTAGCCTTCATGAGTTCAATGAATGTGGTGTTCAAACCATTTCTTGATTCTTTCGTCATAGTCTTTATTGATAATATCTTGGTTTATCCAAAAAGCGAGAAAGAGCATGCCAACCATCTTCGTATTGTCTTAGGTGTTCTTGGGAAACACAATTTGTATGCTAAATTTTCCAAGTGCGATTTATGGTTGAAATAAATTGCATTTTGGGGCATGTAGTTTCAAAGGAAGGGGTAATGGTAGATCCTCAAAAGATTGAGGCGGTTAAGAATTGTGTCGATCAAGTTTGGTAACTGAAGTTAGGAGTTTTATGGGACTTGCTAGCTATTATTGTTGATTTGTGAAAAAAGATTGCTTCTATTGCCACTCACTTGACAAATTTGACCAAAAAGGAGATATCATTTGAATGGACTGAAAAATGTGAGGAGAGCTTTCAAAAGCTCGACACTCTCTTGACCACCGCACCTATTCTAGCATTGCCAATGGTTGGTAAGGATTTTATTGTTTATTATAATATTTCACATTCTGATTTGGTTTTTGTGTTGATGCAAGAGGAGAATAATATAGCTTATACGTCGCATCAATTGAAGGTGCATGAGAGGAATTATCCAACACATGATTTGGAGTTGGGAGTGGTAGTGTTTACACTTAAGATTTGGCGATATTACCTCTATGGTGTTAAATGTGAAGTATTTACCGATCATTGTAGTCTGCAACATGTGTGCACTCAAAAGGATCTGAATTTGAGATATCGAAGATAGATGAAGTTACTTAAAGATTATAATGTGACCATTCAATATCATCCGGGCAAGGCTAATATGGTGGAAAACTCTTTGAGTCGAAAAGCGGTGCGTATGGGTAGTCTAGCTTGGTTGAGTGTATCCAAGCGATCTTTTGCAAAAGAATTTCAGAACTTAGAGGCTAAGTCCATACAGTTGAGCATCTCATAAAGAAGTGGGGTGTTAGCTAGTATTGAAGCAAGGGCCACATTCATTGAGGGTATCAAGGCCAGACAAATTGAAGATGAAGATTAAGAGGAACTTAGACAGAGGATTACAATTGATAAGGCACAAGAGACCACTCTTGATGCGAATGGTGTACTCAATTTTAAAGGGAGAATATGTGTTCTTAGAGTATATGACTTGAATGAAAAGTTTTTAGCATAGTCTCATTGTTCGCGATATTTTATTGATTCGGTTGTGACAAGATGTATAGAGATCTTAAACGAATTTAATGGTGGTCGGGTATGAAAAAAGACATAACAGAGTTTGTGGTAAAGTGTGAAAATTGTCAACAAGTGAAGTACGAACATCAAAGGCCTATGGGTTTGCTTCAAAGAATGCCAATTCCGGATGGGAAGTTGGAAAGAATAGCCATGTACATCGTGTTTGGTCTTCCCAAGACTTTGATAAAGTTTGATTCTATTGGGATGTGGTTGATATATTGATCAAGTTAGTTCATTTTATTCTAGTAAGAATTGATTATAATGCGGAACAATTGACAAAAGTGTATGTGAAAGAGATAGTGAGGTTGCATAAGGTACCATTTTCTATCACCTTAGATCATGGTACCAAATTCATCTCCAAGTTTTGGAATAAATTGCACAATGAATTGGGCACACAACTCACTTTTAGTACCGCCTCCCATCCACAGACAAAAGGGCAGTGCGAAAGGACTATTCAAGTGATAGAAGACATGTTGAGAGCATGTGTGATTGATTTGGAGGGCATTGAGATAAGTTCCTACCTTTGTGTGAATTATCCTATAATAATAGTTATCACTCCAACATAGATATGACACCATTTGAGGCACTCTATGGGATGGGATGTATATCACCCATAGGACGGTTCGAGACTGTGTATGTGAAACCATTGGGGGTTATTTAGTAAAGGATACTCAACATAGGGTGAGGAGTATCCAAGATAAGCTTCTAGCAACCCAGAGTAGAAAAAAGAAGTATGCGGATCATAAGGTGAGATATATGACGTTCAAATCCAGTAAAAATGTTCTTCTTAAGGTATCACCCATAAAATGGGTGATAAGATTTGGTAAGAGGGGTAAGCTAAGTCCTCGGTACATTGGTCCTTTAGAAATTCTTGAGTGTGTGGGGACGGTAGCATATAAATTGACTTTACCTTCTAACCTACCGAGTGTTCATCCGATAGTTCATGTGTTCATGTTGAAGAGGTATCATGATGAGGGGGAATATATCGTTATGTGGGACTCAATTGTGTTAGATAAGGACCTCTAATATGAGGAGGAACTGATTGCAATTCTTGATCATGACATGCGTAAGTTGAGGACCAAGGAGATGAAGTCCATGAAGGTTCAAAAAAAGCATCATTCAGTTCAGGAAGCTACTTGGGAAACCGAGAAATATATGCGAGACAAGTATCAACTGTTCATCAAATCAGATACTACTCCATGCCTTCATTAGCCTATATTCTTCTTAAGTTTGTCTCGAGAACGAGTGATGGGTAAATTGGTATTTATTTTAATGACTGGCTTCTTGTCATGACGTAACCAACTGGTCCGTGTAGGAACCTACTCTCATACCTACGTAGGAGAACCCTCATAACCCAACAACTAGAAAACATGCGGAATTTAATGAAAACGAAGGCAAGCTAAGGAAGTTTAAGAATCAACCCATTTGAAATACAACTTTACTAAATTATAAAAAATAGTTTATCAATCCCCAAGGACCTAGTCTGACAAGTACAAGAGTCACTAAGAGAATAATAGGGCCATCTAAACATAAGACATAACTTTCACCATCTAAACATAAGACATAACTTTCACCATGCGGAATGAAACGTCAAAGTTGTTGGAGGATTTCTTCGTCTTCATCTAAGGAAACATCGGCAATCTTGCATCCAGACTATGTCAAAAGACATAACAAGAGTAGTATCAATACAACCACACATACTGATAGGCATCTCCGGTCAACCCGATGTCCACCTCATTATATATGAACTGAACAGTAAAAGATCATGTCTGGACCCTTCGCTTCTCCATCCTTAGCATTTTCTTAGTTAGCCTTCCAATTACCACCTATCTTTTTTCTACGAGGTTACAACTTAAATACACTAACCTCTTTGTAATCTACGAATATTGCTACTACACTTAGGACTCCATTATTTCACAACTCAACTATACTAGCCACATTGTATACTTCAAGTATCACTACCATCCTTAAGGTTCCATTAGATCATAACTTAAGCATACTAGCCACATTGTATACTACAAGTACCATTACCACCCTTAAGGTTCCATTAGATCATAACTTAAACATACTAACCACATTGTATACTACAAGTACCACTACCACCCTTAAGGTTCCATTGAAACGTAACTTTACGATAGATATAGATACATATACACACCTTACGATATTGAGCATAACATATTCCACCGTGCGCATTTTATCACAAGTAGTTGGGGTACCCAAAATCAATCTATTAGCATGCCGAAACGTGGTAATCCGATCCAATTATTATGTCGACACATGGCAATCGATTCCAGTTAGCATACCAGAATATGGCAATTCGATCAAAGTTTTATGTCGGAACTAGAGACCGGTATCAGTTAGATGCCGGAACGTTGCAATACCATCCAAGTTAGTATGCTGGAACGTGGCAATCTGATCCCAATCACACATCAAGACCACACATCTAAGCAAAACTTTCATAGCATCGATAATTCGCATATCTCGTTTCAACATCTAAGACCATTATTTTAACATGCATATATATACAAGTATCACAACAAACAAAATAAATGTGTACCATACCATCATAGAGTCACAACCATCACCTAGTAACATGCTTATTTACGTATGAGTTCCCTAGATTTCTTCTTAAAGAATTACACAATTCCAATCCTAGTTCTTTGTAAAGTTTTGTTACTAGTTTTCTTTAAACTAACTACAACTCTTTATGACAATTAGCACTACAAAGTTCGAAAATAGTATATTCTGAAATCCTTCCCCTTGCCGGTACCAAACTTAACCAAAAACCCATTCAAGAACACAAACAAGAACCTCGACTGGTTACAGTCTCAACATGACACTAACCCTATAACCATTAAATTATAGTAACTTTCCACGGAATTTACTTGGTGTATGAAGGTCTACACATACCTCATACTGTTGAATTCATATATTACATGGTAATCATGTATTTACAACTACTCAATGCATAAAATCTAACCTACCTGGGCGCCAAGAAATTTGTACGGAGATTGATTTCGTTTCCAGCTTTTTCGGATTTGCTACTGTGAGTTTGGCCAAGATCACGCAAGATTCCGCAATCCTTATACTAGAATCCCCCTCTCCTTCTTTCCCTAACTTGAAACAACTTTCTTTTGGATTTCTAGGGTAATTTACGACCTATAGGTTATTTTTGCAAAGATGGAAAAATAAGGATTTCTCAAAATTTGAATTTTTCCTCGCCGATCCGGCTTTGGTAGGGTAAGTTGTCGCTACAGTGGTGCTTGTCCCGCTGTAGAAAGAGAGTGATCAAATTTTTTTGCAAATTTTTCTCTTCTCAAATAATGACGATTTGGGTTGTTATAGTTATGCCGTTATAGAAAAGCCAACGGGAAAAATTTTGGGGTTGGAAACTTTTTTGTAGTATTTGAATTTTTCCAACCTAGTCTAGATTTGAACGAAATCGAAGTCTTTGAGGTGCGGAAAAATATGGTATCAATCGGGTGAAACATTTATAATTTTTATTGTATGAGTTGTTTGATAACTCGTTAAGGAATCCATACAACTTTATGGAATTGAATTCGGGCGAGTAGAACTCCAGGAATAGATCTTGGCATGAAAGATGTTTTCGGAGTGTCGTTGTTTAGAGAAGTGTTGTGAAATGGGAATTTTGGAATTCTTGAGATTGATCTTTTTCTCGGGAATCTTGCTTTGGTGCTGGTTTTTGCTGCCCCGGCAGGATGGGTGCCGCTGTGGCGGGCGAGATGCGATTAATGTCATTAATATACCCCTAAACAATCTTATTTGACACTTTTCAATTTTTAGAGCTAAGTAATGAACTCGAGGCGACTCCTACTCATTTTTCACCATTCTTGAGGCTAAATGTAATCTTTTCACTTTCTGAATCCATTTTTCGATCCATAGTACATAATAGTTAGATGGGTACGTGGAGCATGGGTACGATCTAAGGTTTATAGAATTGTTAGAAATTCGGGTAATTAGTGAATGGATAAGGATGTCCGTATCGTATTAATTATCTGTAGACCAAGAACAAGCGGAACGAATCCGGAAAGGGAAGGATCAAGACTCAAGCTTGTTTCGAGGTAGGTGATGGTTGTGATTCTATGATTGTGTGATGTATTCTTGTTATTATGATGCATGTATGTATGCGAATGTTGCATTATTGAATTCACACTTGTTGAAAATGATATAGATAAATGATTATATGATTTGAAAGTATACTTGTGTTTGTGGTTGTGGTGTGTTGATGGGATGAGACTGCCACGTTCCAATATAACTAACTGGGATCGCATTGCCACGTTCTGATGCACTAACAGTTTCGGTTTGGATTCCATGAGAGGACCAAATACTTGTGATAAATGTGTATTGTTGAAGCATATGATATTGAATGTGGATATTTTTGATATATTGCATGGTTATATTGTAGTATTAACTTTTTTATGTTGCACTTAGTGGGATACCCTCGTGATCCTACCAGTACTCGGTGGTTGTGTACTGATACTGCACTTGCTCTTATTTTTATTGAGTACACGGAATCTTCATGTGGCTATTGACAAACCTCGCTTAGAAGATCTATGATCTTTGCTTCCAAATTCATGGGCGAGCTAACATTTTCCGAGACGTTTTGGATTCTCTTTGGGTCTATATCCACATTTCGGACTTAGACTAGTTCTTAGATGTTTTATGATAGTTGGGGTTATGACCCTTCTTGTTTTAGACTTAGTTATCGTTCAGTAGTTTTGTTACATTTACTTTCAGGTTCTAGGTTGTTTTCCTCCGCATATATTTAGTTAGTGCATTAAAATCCTTGTTGATGTTTATGAGAACTTCTTATTTAGCTTATTTAATTTGCTTCTGTAACTTAAATGTCTTAGTTTTTGCTTAAGTTGCTTGGTTTTAGTTGTAGTGGTTCTCCCACCGAAAGTTAGTGTGGGTGTCAATCATGACGGTTTGGGTCGTGACAAATTATCTCTTAATTCATATCAACGTAGTTTAATACCCTGTATATGAATTATAAATATCTTTTTTATCCCACGAATTTTAACTTTTTATTTATAAAAGTATACAAAATTATTACACTTTTTCAAACACTTAATTTTAGGTGTAAAATTATAATTTAGTATTATGCTAGCAAAATTATGACTTATAGGAGCATTTTAAACAAATCGACCTCCAGATGTTGCTTTTATTAAAATTAATTAGATGAAATATATTAATTTATTTTTTAACTTTTATAAAACTGCAATTCGTAGGACGACTTATTTAAATTTAATTGAATATATTAATATATTAATTTTATAAAAGTCATTATATAAATATTTTAATGAAAATTAATTAATTACATAATATTTAATTTTACCGACTTTCGAAGTCGATATTATAATATTTTTGTTTATTATTTTATGCAAAATCGTCCTCCGGAAGACGATCTAAATAAAATTAAATCAAAATATTTCTCAATTTTGTTGTTATATTTAATTGAGAAAAAATAAAATATTGTTATTTATTTATTTTATTTAATACCAACATCAAGAGGTCGGTTATTATTGTAATTCATTTTTTCGAATAAAATTCCAACCTCGAGAGGTAGGTATTTGGTTTTCCCTCTACATTTTGCATATAAATCGACTACTTGTAGTTAGTTTTCATATTAACGCAATTTCATACTCTAAATATGGATTAATGATGTTTCTGGTTATTCCACGTATTCTAACCTTTTATGTATAAAAGTATACAAAATTGTTAAAGTTTTTCACACAATTAATTGTTGGTGTAAAATTAAAATTGAGTACTAGGCTAGAAAAATTATGGTCAATAGAAACATTTTAAACAAATCTACCTCCGGATGTCGGCTTTATTTAAAGTATTTGGATGAAATAAAAATACCGACCTCGTGAGGTCGATATATTAGATTAATTTTTTTTAATTCATGTAAAATCGTCATCCGGAAGATGATTTATTTAAAGTTAATTGAAAATGTTAATTTATTAATTTATGGAAGTCACTATATAAATATTTTAATGAAAATTAATTTAATTACATACTATTTAATTTTATCGACTTTCGAAAGTTGGTATTATAATATTTTTTATTTTTTATTTTATACAAAATTGTCCTCCGTAAGACGATTTAAATAAAATTAAATCAACATATTTCTCAACTTTTTTTTTTATATATTTCATGGAAAAAAATAAAATATTGTTATTTATTTATTTTATTTAATACCGATATCAAGAGGTCATTTTTTATGTTAATAAGTACTGATTATTTTATCGTACTTGTAGTTGGTTTTCTAAATTTTTTTTTTGAATTTTTTATTCTGTTGAACAATACCGACCTCCATTTGAGGTCGGAACTTTTAGGTCGGTATTCACTATTTTTTAGTAGTGTATTTTTCATGACTCTTGTATATAGAATGAAATGAAATCATTCAGAGATGGAGATTAATGGATTTTGAGCTATATGTATTGATTTTTTTTTTTATTTTTTCTTTAGGTGCTTACAGGTGTGGAGCCTTTCATTGTGGATCGAGGCTATGTAAAGGTAGAACATCATGGAAACTTCATTGACTTTATCATCAACCTTGATTTCACTACACTCAATAAGAACTCGAATAGCGGAAATAGGTTCGTGTTCTGCTTCTAAAGTCAGTCGTCTATAGTCAAACTTGACCAAAGACGACTCTCCAGTGGTTCCATACCTTTACTTCTGGGTCAACCCAACCCGAACGGAAAGAAGAGGGTCAGAAGTACTGTTTCGTATTATTTCCTTTTGAATTATTTGTGTTTTGACCAAAAATAATTATATGTGCAGGAGGACTTATGATTAAATGCAATTTTCTCCTTATTCTTTATCTTTTTCTTCTTTTGCTAGATAATTTTTTAAACTTATTTAATCATATTTTGCAGATCATAGGAGATTTATCTATAATAAAAATGGTTAGATATTTTTGCATAATTTGATTTTACAAGGATAGATAATTTGATATGTCTAATATAATTACAACTCTTTCTTTGTTGAAATCATACATTTAATATCATTTGTATGTGTTCATGAAGATATAAATCTTGAGTTTTTCTTTAAAAAAAATATTTAATTTGTTCTCTTTAGACCTCTATGTAATTCTTTGATAATTTGATTATATTATAATGATAATACTCTTCAAAAAAGTTATTTGTTAGATAAATTTGTCTCTCTCTCTTTTATTGATAATATTATTTTATTGTGTTTGTGGGGTATAATATTTTAAAACATAGAAGCAGAGTATTTTTTAGATAAGTTGATTTGAGTTCTTGAGTTCATGTTTCTTTTAAAAATTATATTCCTAATTATTGAGTTTCTATATTTTTATTGAGATCCTTGAGTTGATTTGTTCATGTATATAATTCAGCATGAATCATATTTTGAGTTATAAATCTTGAGAAGTCTTTCAAAGTCAACACTTGAGTTTTAAATAGAGTTTTGAGGAAGTAAGTATGTGAATAAGAAGATTCGTATACACGAGTTTCATATTGGTATGTAGATCCTCGAGTCAAGTCGCTCATGCCCATAATTCCGCATGAACTTCATAATTTAAGCATCATTAAGAGGAGTAGTATATTCATGTTCTAAGTCTTGAGAATTGAGTTTTCAATACCCTTTGAGATTATATTTATAATTATGGGACTATTGCATGTTACCCATGAAGTCCTTGAGTTGAAGTGTTCATGCCCATAATTCCGCATGAACCCTGTTAGTCGAACATTCTTGAGATGAGAAGTATCTTTGAGTGCTTGAGTTGAGTAGTTCATGTTCATAATTCCACATGACCCCACTGAGTTGAGAATTCTCGAAATGAGTAGTATCATTGAAGTTCTTGAGATCCAAGAAGTGAGTTCTATCTATGGTTATTGAAAACCTTACATTGAAACGTTCACGTCCATAATTTGGCATGAACTGTATTTTAAGAAGTCTTTTACAAATGTTTTAAGTTTGTTTTAAGACTTAAGCTTTGAGTTGAGTAAAAAGTAAGAGTAACATGATGTCTAGCGGCCTTTTATTAATAATAACATAAAAACGTCAACGTGAATAAGTACAAGCAAGGGGGCTAGACCTTACCTTACCAATCCTAATGAGGTAATAAACCTCTACTATTTAACAAACATGAAGATAAGAGCTAGAGAAAATTAAGTATTCTATGATCATCATGGAGTTTATTATATACTCTATGATGATATTACAAATGAAGATACTTAAATAATGCAGAAATATATAAGTCACAAAGAAGGTTGAGTTATCAACCACAAACTTCTTTTTATATATGTATGAACTAAAAAATATAGTTTGCCCATCTAGAGTAACCTGAAGTATTTTCATATTGTCTTCTTCTTCATATCCGTCCAATAACACTTGATAGTTCGTCACGTCTTCTTGGACTTTTGGATCTTGTCAAAGTTGTTGAAATTGTCATATGATTCTTCTTTTCCAATCGCTTAGGTAGGTGCCTTGGAACAAATTCCTCAATCACCTTACCATCCCAACTATGTTGTCTTCCATGTGTTTTTTTTTTTTTTGTTGCTTCCACTTCTTTGTTACCTAGGTGAAACCCCCACCCTATCCACTTTATCAAACATATATCTAACATATTATCTTCGTCATCCTCTTCAAAGAATTCCTGTCCCAAATCATCATCCTCTTCAAAAAAATCCTCTCCCAAATTAATATATTGGCTAATTCATGATGTTAAGGCTCGTGACTCATTCTTCTTTGCGATCACACTTTTGGGCACAAATATTGGAGCCTCTGGGCTTAATTTGCTATTTAAAGGAGGAGGTGAAACTTGTGCATCTTCATCAACCAAATCTGCCCATCTAAAAACACTTATCTCTCCTTGTTTTTCCTTAGAGATAATCAAATTATTTGTCAATTTAGCAGGAGAGAGATTACTTAACTTTCTCCATTCAATGCTCTAGTTGATTTTTTTAGTAGCCGACAATGGTTCAAACACATTTTGAGTTGATAAAGTTAACTTAGGATCAACGCACTCAGTCACACCTTTTTCTTGACTTCAAGAATTACTTCGACTTGTCGAGGAACCAATACAACTACCAACTGAATTTATGTGTGCAATCACTGTCCAATTTCCAGATTTATTCTCTTCTCTATTTGAATTTTCAGCTTGCAAATAAATAGGTTTTGAAGTTGCGGTAATTTCAAGATTAATCCTCGCATTAGTAACGCTTTGATCTCCAACATCATTGCCATTTAGTTGCTGCCCAGAATCGCCTTGCGATGCTGTGACCAAACCTTTTGCAATTGTTTCACTATTGTGCTCTTGAACTCCAACATGATCAACTATATCACCAATAGCCACACCTTGTTGATTACTGCAGCCACCCGATACATCCATTTGGTGTTGTACCATCTCTCTATTGGAACAAGAATTTGATTCTCTATTGTCGCTACAACATAGACATTTAGTTCCGAAGCTCTAAGTTCAGAAATAACCAAAGAATTATGTTTGTTTGAATTAATTTCTCGGCTAATTGTTGCCTAATATTTTGATCACCTACAGTTTTTTCAATATCTTTTTGCCCAACTCTCTTATCATTCAAAAAATCACGTTCATCTCCATTTAATTGTTCCGTATTGTTAGCCTCGGAATCAAGCTGCATAAGTGCAAAATCTTGCCCAACTTCATCACCTAATCGATCACCTCAAGACACTGATTCCCTTATCAACAAGCGACATATATTTTCTTCATGTGCTTGATGTTTAAAATGAGTGCAATACAGTGGAAGATTATGATAGACAATTTTCTAATAATGTTCAATAATTTTACCCGATTCTTTCTCCAAAAATTGTAGTCTTACACGATTTGGATGCTTATTCAGTAAGTCTAGGATTATCTTAACCCTAGAAGTACTTGGCGTGGTTCGATCTTGTGTTGCTTTATCCATCGCAATAGGCTTTCCTGCTGCTGTCGCAATGGATAGTAAGGAACTCCTCGCAATGAAATCTGTAGGTAACTCTGTCAATGATATTCATACCTAGGCATTAGGTTTTTCCTCTTTAGGGTTGATATTTGGGGGTGATGGTGTTATAAGTCTTGCTTTAATTTGACTAGTGCATGCTTTGATTTTATTTTTGGGGTTGCGGGTTGAATTATAGAAGTTGGATTTAAAGTATGCACGTTAAGCAAGCTGTGTCGAGCTCGCCGAATCACTCGGCGATTCGCCAAAGATCATCATCTTGCATTTAATTTCATGCTTTATCTGATGTTGGGTTCTATAACTTTTTTTGAGAAGCTTGAGGTCGACGAAGGAACTCGGCGACTTGCCAAAAATCTTCTTAATCGCCCTTTGTCTACATCCCTGCTCCCTTTTTGCACTGTAACTTTCAGTGGGCTAGCCTTTGCTTGCCGAAAGGCCTTCCCATCGCCGACGTGCCAAATATTTCTATGATTTTTGAGTCAATCCATTCGGCGAGCCCGATCTAGCTCATCAAAGAGATTTGGCGACTCGCCAACCGGTTCGGCAAGTCTGTCTGCAGCTATTTTTCTGTGCTTTTGTCTAAAGGTTTTCTAACTTATTCCTGATATTTTGTTGATATGGGAAAGACCAATAATGACATGATACCCAGGAAAAGAGTACGGGGTATCACTATAAATGAAGGGGGATCAAGACCTCTAAATAAGGGCAGGCAAGAGCCTCCTCCAGGTGGGAAAGGCAAGGGCAAGAGGCCCATTTCTGAAAGAGATACTACTCCCCGAGGCCCCAATATTCCTTCATGGCCTGGGAGATTCTTTGCAGTTGTGCAAACATTTTTGGCGGATAGACTTTTGGAAGCTTCTAATGGGTCTGGTACTGTTTTTTCTTCTGAGGAAACTCCGAGCACTGATGCCCAAGTCCAAGCAGATGCATCGGACGCTGATCTCCAGACTGATGGAGCGATTGTGTAGACATAATCCTCTCTTTATCTTTTTCTCTGTCTTACTTTATTTTTAGCTTTTGGATATTTTTTTTTGCATTTGAGGACAAATGACTTTATTGTGGTGGGGTGAGGCCCACCTTTGGTGTGACTCCCTGTTTTAGTTTATATATTTGAGTTTTAAGCTTTAAGTTTTGTGTTAGACTACATTTTGTGGATGTTTGAGCTTGTGGCTCCGTGTTTTTAAATGAAAACAATTTTTTATCCCCTTTCGAAAAAAAATTGTCACCTCCTAATTGTGTTTGAATGTGGTTGTTCTTTTGCAAATTTGACTATCGGTTTTGATCAATACGATGACTTGAATAGTGCTCATAATTGAACAAAAATGAATGTGTGGCTACGATGAGACCAAATGAAGTTGCATAGGCAATATGTTAACTCTTTGCATCTCGATGTGACTAGACAAGTATCAAATTAAGTCTCTTGTGATGAACATTGCACACTAGCAAAAAGGTGGAGTCTTTTTATCATTGATATAAATGCCTTGTGTAATGAGCTTACTGGGAACCATGCATGATGATACCTATAATTTTTTCCGTTGGTGTAACACCCTAGAAAATTTTTGAACTAAGACTTGAACAAACCTTTGATGTGAGTAGAATTTTACCAAGTAATTTAAAATTTCTTAAGAATTAAGGTCAGATCACTAGATGTTATACCTTGAGTTCAAAAAGAACTAAATTGGAAATAGCAATATCTAAAATCTTGTAAGTTATGCTTAAGTATGAGTTTTGGATCGACTTCAAACAACCATAACACTCAGTACAAGATGAGTTAGGTGTGACATAGGATGAAAAACAAAAGTTCTTTGAATTATCTTTCCAACGCCACCAAATTTGCTAAGTTTTGAGTTCCAAGAGTGAGATATTTCCTTTTGAAGTTAAGATATCCAATGAAGGAAAGTTACCCAAAAATATGAGGGATATTGTGGTCTTTTCCTTACCCAATCGGATTTAAGCATTTTTAGTAAGGTTTTAGGAGTTTAAATTGATTAGAATTATTTCCATTCATCCCCAAAAACACCTAGAGTCTTAGTTGAGAGTTCAAGAAGATAAAAGAAGAGTAAAGATGAGAGGATCAAAGCGTTCGTTCAAGATATTAAAGATTTCACCAAAAATCTAGTTCTTTGAGGTATGTAAGCTTCCATAGTGTTGGATTTGTTCAGCCACACGCCAATCATGATTTATTCAGTGTTATTTCATTCTTGAAATTTAAGGATTTAAGTTCTTGATAAATGTTCTTAAAGTTTTCTAGTCGATTAAGTTTTGATGTAGGATTCTACTTGGGTCAACTTAAAATGATCATATCTATTAAAATATAAAGAGTTATGTGAGTCATAACTAATCTAATTAAAGGTACTTGAATCCACCTTTCAACGCCATCTATTTCGCGTCAATCTAATTTCTGAGTAAAACATTATGACTATTTTAGTAACCTATACAGTGTTGTTACGAATTAGCTGATGGAAAACATTAAAAAAGGTTGTTTTTGTATTAATTTTTTACCAAGAAAACCCTAATCAAATTTCTTGACTAATAAAAGGCTCAAAATAATCAAATTTTCATCGTCACTAATGAAAATCATAATTCTTGTCCATAGAGATTTCAAGAAATTAATTTGAAGAATCTCAAGAAATGTTTTTTTAATCGTTTATCTTTAAGTTAGGGTTTCAAGACTTCCAATCAAGTTCTTCTTTAAGATTCTTCTAGAACCTTGTTCTTCTAGGTATGTAAAACCATCATAGTGTTGGACTAGTTCGTCCTCATGCTCTACATATACTTTCAAATCAGTAAAAGAGAAATCTTTGATTCTATCCCTAGATTTGAGTATTGTTCATTTCTTCAAAGATTATATGATAACTAAGTATTTATTCCCAAGAGTAAATGTTTTTTTACATTTAATATGAGAGGAAATTGAGATTTCCAAAAGAGTTTTGAGCAAGAAAGGGAACCTCTATTCTGTCACGACCCTAAAATCGACGTGATGACACTCGTCTTATCTCACCATACAGGTTAGCCTAAAACTTAACCATTATAATAAAGTGTAGAAATTTTATAGTAAACTCAAAAATACCTCCAAAATCTGGTTGTCACGTGCGCAAGCTTCTAAAGTATTAAAATTGAATCAAAAGAAAATATAAGTCTTATATAACATTGTTTCTAGAGTAGAACAAGATCATAAACAAGAGTAAGAAAGTCTGCTGAGATGACAAAAAGCTACCTCACAAATCTACAAGAAGCCTCGAAAAAGAAGGGAATATATCAGAAAGGTCCGGGCTAGTAACCTACAAAAAAATTGTAGAAACAAGGGGTGAGTCCAAACCACACGGTACTCAACAGGTAAATCTCTAAACACAAGTTAAGGGGATGGAATATGGGTACTCCTTATACACCAACCAAACCTCCACAACTACAACCTGATTAAAGTCAATCCAACGTAATAGTTCATAATTCACATAGCAAACAACTCGACAACAACACTCTAACAATTACATATTCTCAAAAACAAGCTCAACTCAATATTCATCAATCAAAGTTTCACAGAAAGGCACTCACAAGGTCAGCAAAACACTATATCAAGTTCACTAATTATAAATATGTGCAATGCAATAAAATGCAATGTCAAGTATAATGATGCATGTCTGATCTAGTGATACACACCCACTGTATCTCAGTCCAGGACCCATGGGGGATATATCTGTCCATGCATCTGTCGCGGCACACGACACATCCCTCGATAATAGAATCCATCGCGGCGTGCAATACATCCCTCGATATATTGTATCCATCGCGGCGTGTAATATATCCCTCGAAATATAGTAACCATCGCAGTGCGCGATACGTCCCTCGAAATGGTACATTCTCTTTAATTTCTTATTCTTTCTCAATGCACATAACACTTGTCAAAAAATAATGTAAATGACATGTTCACACAAATAATGAGGAGATGACCATTTCCATAACCAAACACAATTCACAACAATGCAACTGTGATACAACATCAACAAATAAGCAATAAACCTTCAAATCATTCTCAAACATCACACACCAACAATTTACTCAACATGGACAAGTCAAGTCATTACCAATTTCCACTACTCCCAAATACATAATACAGGGGAATACATGAATTCCACACACTTAACAAGAGTTTAGAGATCCACTTGCCTCAATGAATCAAGAATTCACTTTGAGCCTTCCCCTTTCGTTGAACTTCCAACTCAAAGCAATCTATTCAAATAAACGACCACAATAAGATTTCAAAACTAACGACACTCATATTGCTATGTCTTTAGCCTTGACCCAAAAATTCACCTAAATTTATAATCAAGTTCCTAAGTTTCAAGTTTAGGGTTAAGTCTTAATTTCTTCCAACAATACAATCCTTATAGTTTTTATACAATATAATACACCTAATATTTAATTACATACCCCGGTATATCAAAACTTGAATCATAATATAATGACTATAAGGTAAATTCCAAAATTAAAACCAATGCATAACCAATAACCTTACCGAAAATTTTGACCCATATTTACATCTAAGTCATTTATCATTATTAATAATTAACTACTCATAATTTCTAATTATTGGCTAATGATTGACCACTAAAGGAATTATTCCCCCTTATGTCCAAATGACCCCAACGGTCACTGACATTTCAAATTGAAATTAACAATTCACTTTCTTTCAAACCCAACAAAATAAACATCATAATATGCCAATTAAATATGTAGATATATAAAAATCTAAAGATTAACTACACTAATTTATATTGCTACCCACTTTCTAACATTCACGTTTTACTTTTTGTTGAAGCATAATTAATTGGTGTTACCTGGAGCCGCCATGGTCATTCTCTTGGACGCCACAGGTAAGTTCCTAACTCCTTTTTTTTTAAAGAAATAATTATGTACTAAAACTGAAAAACCCTAGTAATTTATTTTAATATGGGTTAAGTAGTAGAAATTATGACATTGACCCATTAACCACCAATTAAATAAATACATTATTTATTATATACCCGTCAATAACCATAGTTATCGAATAGTTTAAAATTTTCAGACCAACTTCACTGACTGATCAAAATTGACTTAGGCAATTGTCGAAGGAGTAAAACAATAATTTTTATAATAATTTCAAAAAATATTTTTTCGGATCATTACAAATTCCAAGAGAGCTTTTATGCTATTTTTTTGAGTAATTATCTCAAACCAAAGAAATAGTTATGTTTTTAAACATATGAGCCGAGTGTTTTGGGAGTAGTATTGAGCACCGATATGAGACGAGTTTGAGTTCAAACAACTTATGCCTCTATAAACAATGTACCATCATGGGTAGTAAAGGATCATACTTTTTAGATGACTCCCTAGTGCTTTTTAGCATAAATAGTGGATCCACTAAGTTAAGGCGTCCTATATGACGGTAAAGTATAAGATAATCTGGCAGCGTGGACAAGACATTGTATCATCACTTAGGTTCATAGTGATGATTGTCGGTTAGAGAAACTCCCATAGAGTTATATTATATTTTATTACATGTAAATTGAGTTGTTATTGTATTCTTCAATATGTTGAGTTGATTTCTAATGTTTTAAAAGATTTCCATATATTGCATGTGTATTATTGCTTTATATTGAGTTGTGTATCCAGAGTCGAGTATCATATCTTTGAGTATCATATCTAATCTCTGAGTCGAGTATCTTATCCTTGAGTACTTCTGAGTTGAGTAAGTTTGATTAGTTTTCAGTATTCCTTGAGTTGTATATTTTTAAAGAGGTAAGTATGTTTTCTTTTTATCAAATTCAAGCTTATGTTTGTGTTTTATAATTCCCTTACGTGCTCGTACATTCCACGTACTGAGCCATTTGGCTTGCATCATTTCATGATGCAAATTCAGGTATTCGGGATCATCAAATGGAGCTTCGTTGATATCACATGGAGTTCGAGTAAGCTATGGTGAGCCTCCTTGCTTTCAGAGGATTTCATTTACTTTTCAGTTTTGTCAGGATGTCATGGGTTTCATCTCGACTTCCATCTATGTCATTTAGAGGCTTTATAGACAATAGAGTTTTAAAAGTATGTTTATTTATTTTATTAAATGTTTTAACGACTTAAATTGCCTATTTTAGGTAAGTTGAGTATATTATTTTATTCAAAGTTTCATTTGAGTTAAAGCTTTGTATTTCAGTTTCATAAATTTTATTCAATTTTTAAGCTTTGTATGCTTGAGTTAGTCTTTCGCTTGTAGTTAGCCATGCTGAGGGGTTCGCTTGAATGCCGGCCACGTCCAAAGTATAGGCTCGGGTCGTGACAATTTATCCGGTTGACTAAATGATGTGCACTTTTGAGATGATTTTAGGCAACTTTAAAGAGTGTGAACCAATTTGACATTATACCTCTTTTTGTGGCCTACCTTGTGAGTGTGTGATCCTCTTTTGAACATCCTTTGAGCTTAACCTTTTCTTGGAAAAAACTTGATGAAACATAACCCTTCTTAATCCATTACCTCATTTTTTTAAAGATACGACATCTAGCTTCATAAGGATTTGGTTTAATGAAAACTCAAAGTATACGGATTGGTTTTTTGTTATATTTCTTCAAGTGAACGCCCAAGCTTAAGAGATTAAAGAGCAAGAAAGCAAACCTGGCTCTTGCAGCCTCGTTAGGAGCATGATGCCTCAGGAGCAAAATAACAACCACAGCTACTATTGCATAGAAAAGCCTTGATGTCCACTTAGGTCGCTCGACTTCATCCTTCTGAGGCCAAACTTGGAACAAATCTTGTAGTGTTGCTTTCTCGGCCAGAATGTTGGGGAAAAACCATACACGCTTCCCAAAAAGTACCCAAATAGAATCAAAGATCAAAGCTCTTACTGCAAGCACAAAATTGTTCTTTGTAATGGTGATTTATGCCCAATAGCAGACTCAAAAATATACATGACAAATTTGACGAGCATCCAGAGTTACCATTTTACAACAGGCATATTTTGCATGAATAAAGGAAATATTAGACACCACTTCAAGCAGAAATACTTTAATAAAATTTGTTGATGAGTGCCACTTAGGGATTTGGATGATTCAAGTGAAAGATAACAGAATAGGTTTGTTTGAATAGTCAACTTAGGCCTAAGTTGGGGGTTTGGTGAAAAGAGATAGGTAAATCAATAAATGCAAGGAAGTCCTCTTTGACCCATGGTTTTTGAAAAAAATGGAACCCCTCCATAAAAAAGAAGAAAAGAATAAAAAATAAAAAGAAAGAAAAAGTTGCGGGGTAAGGTTGTGAAAATGCAAAAAGACACGGGGTCTCCAACAGTCCATGAAAAGTGAATAATGGGATGACTTGTGAGCACGAATGACACACCACATTTCATGAGGACTATAACCATTGAGCCTAAATAACCATACCCTTGCACTTTGCCCCATTACAAGCCTTAAAAGACCTTTTTGATCTTGAATAAGCTGAAACAAGAGTTGATTGGAAAATACGGGCAAACCTATGGGTGAAGTCATGTATTGTGTTCATCTTTGTGAGTGTGAGCCGTTGCATTTGATTCCGGATCTTTAAATTGTGAACCATTATGTGTGAATATGGAATCATTCTTTGTGTGAGGGTATTTGAGTTTCTTTGTTGAGTTTGAATTTGCATGTGAAGTAAGTATTGTGAGTTTAAGATTCTTTGATAATGGTGAGTCATAACATCAATCTTTGAGTGCACAATTGATCCTTGCATTAGTAAATTGTGTCTTTTTGTGTACATTCATGATTGGATCTTATGTAGCACTATTTGATACATTCTTTTTGAACTGTTGAACTTGAGTTTTACTTGAGGACAAACAAAAACTTAAGTTGGGGGTGTTGATAAGTCCACGATTTAGACTCATTTAGGGCTTTATTTTAATATATTTAGTGTCCTAAAGTGCATAATGTGTGCCATTAGCTGATGTAAATCCTTGAATTTCAGGTATTTAGATTGAGGAACAAAACATGGACTCTAATGAGCAAAAAGGAACAAGTCAACTGAAAAAACGAAAAAAATAAGGCCTGGGAATCACCTAACCCATTAGGCGAGTAGCCGAACGACCTTGGTATCACCTAATGTTCTAGGGTGCCAAGCCCTGAAGGAGAAGATCAAGTCGGTGATAGAAAACAGCAGTCGCCGAACGATTCCAGGATGCAGTGTCATATCACCTAAAGTTACAGAGCTTGAAGTTGCTGAAGGCCAACACAAAAAGGCGATGGAATTAATCAAAGGACGGATCGCCGAGTGAATCAGCGATCCCGACTATTTCACGAATGGTCCTTCGCAATACATTTTTTGACAAGTGTAAATACTTGTTTGAATTTTTAGTCTAAAAGGATCTTTGATGTAATTTTGAATAGAAGTTTTCATATTTTTCAGTTTTCAAGTTTGAGATCTTAGAACTTATTTGTATTTTCACATTACTTGTTTTAGTTGATAATTGAATACAAAACCCCCTTTTGATATTTGACACTTGTGTCACCCCAAACTTGCGTTATGTTTTATTTGTAAATATTTTTAGGTATGATTGACTAGATCATATTTGCACTTGGCTATTGATTCTCAAAACCACTCCTTGTGGGAACGATCCCAACCCTTGGTTGGGTTACATTACTACTCACGATTTTTTGCATTTAGTATTGAATGAAGTGTTCTGATACGTGAAATCAGGACTAGCTCTCGTTGAATCTTCTCAACATATGAAATATTTTATCGGTTCTATAGATGATCACATAAGATATACATGATTTTTCCATCGAAAATGATATCTGAATATTTTGAAATCTTTGTAAAATTCCAGAAAATGGCGAAAAAATAATTTTCTAAAGAAATTAAGATATTTCAGTGTGATAAAGGTGGTGAGTTTATCAAGACAGATTTCGTCAAGTATTTGGAATATTGTGGTATTGTGAGACATATTTCATGTCCTAACACACCTGAACAAAATGAAATTTCAAAAGAAAACATAGGCGTATTGTGGAGATTCTCTTAACTCTACTACTTCATGCTAAGCTATCTTTGTTTCATGTGTTAAGACTTCCCTCACTGCAATGGTACTCATTAATAGACTTCTCTCCTCATTCCTAAAAATGATGACTCCATTTGCTACGTTATATGGAGAGCAACCTGATTATAATAGCCCAAAGGTGTTTGGGTATAGATGTTTTCATATATCATCAAAAACTTATCCTTGTCTATTCAAAGCGCAAAACATGTAACACAAAGGATATGAATGTTATCATCCCCATACAAGAAGGTTGTATGTATCGAGACACCTGTTTGATAAAAACACATTACCCTCCGTGTCTCCAAATTAATCTCAACTAACATTGACATCTCACGTCACCCTTCTACTTTTATTGAATCTTTCTCTAAATTATAATCACATGGTAATCATAATTCAGGGGAAGTACAAGCTGATAGTACACAAGTTAATGGTGAAAATGGTACTACAATAACCCATATACTCCTTGATAATGAGAGTGCTACTGGTCCCTCATTTGAAGGATCAGATGATGATCATGAGGAATAAGTCAAAGTGATGATCCACACAGAGGTAATGAAACACCAGATTGATAAGGCTCCAATTGCAGATTTAGGTTCTGCTAGTGACAGTAAGGAACAAGTTGCATGTGCAGGTCCAGTCAATGATTATTTATCAAATCCCACTTTCTCTGTGTCTAATTCACAAAATACATTAAAAAGTTGACTATTCCAAGTGGAATATGCTTAGTCATCATCAACATAAGATATTACACTACAATTAACTACTTTATTTGATGTAGATCCTGCACCAAAAGGGCATCATATGATCACCTGATACAAGGCAAAATAACAGCACTTATCATTCGTTGCTTGCAACAGCAAGAAGATCTTGAGGGACCCAAATACTACTAAGGAAGTTCTAAAAGAGAGAAAATCGTATACACAAATATATATATTTTCGTTCTATCCACTTATAATTATAAAAATATAGATCTTCCCCTACCAGTTCTCTTTTGCCTTTCTCTCTTTCTCATTTTATACAAACACAAATTATACAAATTACAATGTTTAATTATGTTGTGTAGAGCGAGAGAGATTTGATATACAAATATTTTATTTCGATTCAATTGTGTACATATTCAAATTTTATGTGGATACACAAACACAATCATTGATATATATACACATAGTAGTTACATATATATAATTATCTAACCGATACACATATACAATTATTGCCTTTTATACAGACGAAATACTCGCCTGCGATTTATACAAATCTAATACTCCATAACAAACATAGGAGCACAAATAACAAAATTCTAGTGCTCTTTTACTCTTAAAAAATATCTTCCAAATGAAAGAGGGTTAAAAATATCCTTAAACTATGTGAAATGAACAAAAATGTCTTTTGTTTATGATTTGATCTAAAAAATTATTTTTTGCAGTTAATACATTGGTCCAAAAATGTCTTTCTTGTTACTTAACAAGTCAAAAACCATTTTCAATAATTATATTATTATTTTTTATAACATTCTTTCTCTAATATAAATTTTAATTAGTAAATATTTATCCTACATCAATTTGGAATAATAAAAAAATTCCTATCTTATTATAATTATTTTATCTTTATATAAATAAAAACTAGTTATGTATTTACTACGATCTTATAAGTATGACATATATTATCCGTTAAAAAAGAGAACATGTAGTTATTCTATTTTAATTGATAAAATGAGATTATGAAGAAAAAATTATTTTCTACATTTTTATTACTTATAAGTGATTGTAAAAGAAACAAAACAAGAATAAAGTTCTTAAACAAAACATTTATTAGGAACAACATGTGTTTTAAAAGAAAAGAAATAATATATTTACTCGAAAAATAATATTTTTGATCCATCTAGTAACTATAGGTTGTTTTTAGACCAAATTATCAACGATAAGGGTATTTGTATCAAAGTATTGACTGTACGAGTAATTTTGTTCATAAATAATACTCCTACCATTCCATATTAACTTAAGTTTTGAGTGTTTCATACCCTTTAAGAAAAGTAGATTAGGACATAAATTAAACATAATTTTTTATTTTTATCCTTATTAATTATTAAAAAAAATAACTAAACATTAATTATAATAACTAATTTCAATACTAACTTTAAAGGTAAAATTGAAAAAATATTTTAAAAATAGTCTTGAGAATTGAAAACTTAGGTTAATTTAAAAAATGAAAAAATAGTCAAAACTTAAATTAATATGAAATGGAGAGAGCATTTTATTCATTTCACATTTTTGAGAATATTTTTGATCTTTTTCATTTTTTAAATGGACTAAAAAGGAAAAAGCCAAGTAGCATTAAATTTTTCGAAGAGACCCTCACACATTGAATCCTTTCCCTTTCTTGACGTTACTTACTATCTTCCAGTGAAACAAAAACTATTACCCCTTTTTGGACAACTCCTTTTCCATTTTGGTTCTTCAATTTTTCTTGTGATCTCAAAAATCTTTGATGGGGAGATTATTTGTGTTGACTCTTGAAGGCAACATCTACAGCTGCAAGCACTGTGGAACTCATCTTGCCCTTTCTGAAAACATTGTTTCCAAGGTTTAACTCCATCTTTTCTGTTTGATCACACTGTCATTGTGATTTCTTGAAATTTAATGTTGTTTTTGATTTATTTCGTTGTAAAACTACAATCTTTGGCTTGATCGGTAGTTTCGTTTCTAGAACTTGTTAGGGATTGTTGTTGGTCTGTTTCAGTAATTTTAGATGTATATAAAAATTGGCACTTCAAATCAGCTATGTGAGTGAAGAAGGTCTAAGATTGAGTAATTTTTCCCTAAAGGAGATGAATTTTTAGCATCAAAGAGCTGGGTTTTGTGGAGTTGCTGGGTTTGGAGTAAAAGGGATTGTATGAGCATTCTTTGAGACTTACAAAAAAAATAGTAGTTATTATTGCTGATAGCATACCATACAATAATCCTGCTTAATCCAGTGATGAATTGGAGGAGTTGTTTGCTGAGTCTGATACTTGGAGTATACTTGATTGGCATTTTCCATTTGTTCCATGTTTGTGGCTTCAATATTCGAACTATAAATTGTTATGCCCAGTCCATTGATCAGGTCCTGGGACTGATCTATTTTCTATTTTTTCATCAATTTGGTGCTTGTTTGGTCTCTTCATTTTGCTTAATTTCATTGTAATGTGCATTCATGACTTTCGATGAAGAATTCCATATGACTTCTCTAGCATAAAATAAGAGCACATTTTCAAGTGTTGCAGCTTTAAAACTACTGTTCCTTAGAAAATTCATATGCTTTTGAATAGAGTGAAATGTTGATTCTGCAATTAATTATATTGTAGTTCATGTTACATCCTTGTTTCAGCCCCTATATAATGTATGTAGTCATTCTGAGTCTTGAAGTTATCTAACTCTATGTTTTCCTTCTGATCTTTCCTTCAGTCTTTCCGCTGCAGACATGGGAAGGCTTATCTCTTCAGTAAAGTGTAAGTCTCTTTGATTCTGCACATTCAATCATCAGATATGTTTGTGACATTTTCACATGTCCAATCGTTAAACTTGCAGCATGAAAATCACCACTGCAACTTACAACTTCTGTTGGTTTTATTCTTGTTAGAGTATAAATTACGATTTATTTGCACTGATTGTTGTTAACTATTAATCTTTTCTCCCCATTATTTGATGGGACATGAGTTATTTGTAGATTGGTTAGATGAACAATGATATTACTAAGGTCAAGTTTATCCATACCTCTGGTACAGAAAAATGAAAAAAGCTACCATATAAATCCTCTTATTTGACTTCCACCCCTTCTTTTACTGGTGTGGAGGACACTGTTAAACTAGAAAGTGAAAAAAGATGAAGTATTGAAGAACTCATCTTGGTAGTAGTTAGCCAAATTTTTCATAATTTGAAATGAAAAAAGATTTGTTTTTCAGAAGTTGAGTGCAACTGGAGTATGTGCAAATTATTAGGCTTTTACTCTACGTGGGTCACGTAGTTCTCAGGATCTTTGATTTTGTTATTAGCTCCGAGTCATTATTATTGTGGAAGGTCACAACCAACCTAGAGTATTTGAGTGCACATGAAAAGTTGTGTACAAGGCAGGCCATACCCTGTAGGTTTAGTTTGTTAAAGACACGGTACTTTATATTTATATCTTCATACATTTGTGTCGTTGACATTGCTATCAGGACCTTTGATTTTGTTATTAGTTCCGAGTCATTATTGTTATGGAAGGTCACAACTCACAACACATAACCAACCTAGAATATTTGAGTGCACATGAAAAGTTGAACAAGGTGGGCTATACCTTGTAGGTTTAGTTTGTGAAAGACATGGTACTTTATATGTATATCTTCATACATTTATGTCATTGACTATCAAATTAGCACCAAAATTTGATCTATTGTGAATCACCATAAAACCTAGTGGGGATTTTACCAAACTATTTATATTGTGTACTTCTGAATGTATTTTCCAGGAGTTCAAATATTAACACATCAATATATAGAATAAATTCTTACTTGACTTAGGTTATTTTCCACTTGGTAGCAGCATTAAAATAGTTACATGGCTGAAATACATATATTGTGCTCAACTTAATTGCTTTCCTGTTTAAAAGTTCTGCTCTTGTCAAATCTCTTCATTTTATTTCATCATTTAGCTGAAACATACAAAATAATAATGCACTTGTAGTTCTGTATATTCTATACACTTTTTCTTTCTTTTGACAGGGTGAATGTCACTTCTGGCGAGATGGAAGATAGAGTGATGATGACTGGTGTGCATACTGTGGCAGACATTTTCTGCGTCTGTTGTGGGTCAATTGTTGGATGGAAATATGTGAGTATGGAGTGATAAAATGCTAGACATTGTGGTTTGGCAGTTGCTAGAAGTTTTAGTTGTTCCTAATATAACAATTCTTTTCAGGAGACCGCCCATGAGATGAGCCAAAAGTACAAAGAAGGAAAATCAGTGCTTGAGCGGTCAGTTGATTACTTCAGTTTTCTTTAAAATTGAGTTAGGAACATATGGTAAGTCCCCACTGAGGTACTTTCTTTTATACTCAACAGGTTTAAGATTACTGGCCCTGATGGAAGCCATTACTCGGCTAGTCATGATACTCATGTTGCAGGAAGTGATGCTGATGATGTTTGATGACCATTGAGAACAAAAATTCTATCCAAAAATGTACATTCTTTAACCCACCACCCTATTAGTTCTTTATGGACCATTGGATTCTTGAATAGCTTAAGCTACTACAACTTCTTTAAGCTTGTCCTCTATTGTGTATGATAATATGGAAGCAGCCATGTGTCGTTGCAAACTAACATGACCATCTGCCCGGATTTGTTTGCAATGACAAGACATTACTAGTAGCAACCACTCTGCTTTCATTGCTTCGATCTTACAGTAGTTATTTGGTAGCTCAATAGAGTTATGCGGGTATTAGTTATGCAGATATTACTTATGCGGGTATTACTTATGCAGGTATTAGTTAAAAAGGTAGTCTGGACATGAATGTCTGAAATAAAACCATGACTATAAATTGATTTGTCGTCTACTTTGCCCTTTTCATAACCATCCCATATCCTCCCTGATTGACTCCCATAGACCATTTAGGTCTACCTGTGCAGAAAATAAGAGATTTTCCATAAGGCCCCAATATTTCTATCAAGGCAGTTGCCGAACCATACTTCATAGTTCTGCAATCAACAAAAGCTTAAAAAATTAGCACCTTACCCCATCATCACATCAAAACTTGGTAGAGTTCATAGCAGTAAAACTGGTCTGGTATGATGTGAAGTTTTGTCCAAATGTAAACTGAATGATGTCCAAAACTAGCTAACATCTTTGTCTGAAAATCAGGGCTTTTTTGTTTTATTGACAAAAATATGACAAGGAAAACTCTCCCTCAACAAAGTTCCAGTAGATAACAACTATTTGGCTACAATTTAAGATTATTTAGCAGATGTGTAATGACCTATTGCGTCATTATTGTTGTTTAGGGCTATAGTACCCTTGTCTAGACTGTAGTTCTTCGTGGGTCAAGAGTCCGTAGAAATCTGGAAATGGAAAATCGAGTATGATAATCTGCTAGTGTTTCACTATAGCAGACACTTACTTTGTAATAACTAGATTACTATTTCAACCTCATTAACTACTGTTGAGCGATTCACATGCTCAAAGAATCAATTTTATGGGGTTTCTAGGTAGGCTAGGTTTATAATTCTATACTAGTTAACGGACTAGAATTGGAAATCATTCATAATTATCCTGCCCCACATGTTGTGCCATTAAAATAATAACCCTAGGTTTCAATTGATAAAATCCTATGGATATTCCTTTCAGTTCTGGGAGGAAGCCGAATTATGGAAGAAATGAATGAACAGAAAGCACTTACCTCTAAAGGAAAACCCCAAGTCTTGGAAAAATCTCCTCTGGGGTTCTCTGGTCAAATATTTTACAGTATGACTAAGTTCGGACAAAAACTAACATAAAAACGAGTTATTGTTTTTCGATCTTCTCTATAGCGAAACTTTACAACTTCGTTATTTTTTTTATTATTATTATTTTATGACAAGGGAAACCCGCAGCCGCTACCCTTTGGGTGCGCACAGAGTAGAACCCCCTCTCTTATGCAATAGCTCTCAAACCACATAAGAGAGGTAACCCGCACTAGTTAAGCCCGTTGGGACGAGCTTGACCCAGAAGGCAAACCCCTTGCTTTCACTGGCAAGGGTTTTCGAACTTGAGACCTCTAACATGGAAGTCCCAACTTCACGACTTTGTTATGATCCTGCGCGATAAAATCATCTTTAAATAATTGATTAAATCTCATAAAAAGGTAAAATTATATGAGTTTGAATACTTAAGACCTTCTTTTGAGAAAGAAGATGATTAATTTGTTGTCATATTTCGAGAATGAATGTTACTAAGGGGGAAAGGATGTCGCATCCAAAATGTTCAAGATTGTCCGTCGTCTCATGTTGAGAACTTAAGAGTAATAAGTCTAAATATGAGAGTGTTATTATTGTTCGTCGTCTCATGTTGAAAACTTACGGGTAATGAGTGTAAATATGAGAGTTTTATTATAACACTACTTTTGTTCAATATTTGATTTAAATTAAAAATTTTACAGAAATATATGATCAATTTCTTCCTAAAATGCCTAAAAAATTATGGAAGTTTCTAGCTAACTTGAAAATTTTAGCTTCTAAACCTCATATGTGATTGGACATGCTGACCGTTCCCGTTTCCCTTGTACAGTGTATATATGTCATGCCTCAACGATCTAAATTTAATATTTTTTTTTAATTTCAACCTTTTTACTCATTTTGCACTCGATAAGAAATTATTGGGCAAAAATATTTGATGTTTGGCTTTCATAAGGTCACAATTCAGATAAAAGTGTGAAGTTTTGTCCAAATGAAAATAATGAAACCATAATTATGTCCAAGACTAGCTAACATTTTGTTCGACGCTCATGACTTTAATTTTTTATCAGCAAAATATGACAATTTTATCCTCAATACAAGAAACTCTCCCTCAACAATTTTTCAGTAGATAACAACTATTTGACTACAATTAGATTATTCAGCAAATATGTAACGACTTGTTCCATCCTTATGATTGTTTAGGGCGATAGTACCCTTGTGTAGATCTTCATGAGTTAAGAGAATCGATAGAAATCTTGAAATTGAAAATCGAGTGTGAAATTCAGTTAGTGCATCACTATATTGAACACTTCTTTAAATAGCGAGATTGCTATAACGAAGGAATGCTACATAGAGAAAGTAGCGAAGTTTCTCTATAGTGAAAGTCGGGAAACGGTATCTCGTGTTTTTAAGTTAGTCCTCATTCAAACTTAGTCATAATGTAATTTCTTTTTACCAGAGAGGAGATATTTCTAAGACTTGGTGATTTTCTCTCTTGAGGCAAGTGTTTTTGGTTCATTCATACGTTCCTTCCATACTTCGATGTCCTCCCTGAATTGAAAGATATGCTCTTCATAGGATTTTACACATTGGAACCTAGAATTATTATTTTAATGGCACAACATGTGGGGCAGGTTAATTATGAACAATTTTCAATTTTTTTCCGTTAAACTTTGTCTACTAGTATACACTACAACATAAACAACTTTTAGCGGCATTATATATTGACATTAATATAGAGTGCTAAAGTCTTTACTGATTAATTAAGTGTCATTAGAACTAATATCGCTTAAGGCTTTAGGGACATATACAAAGAGTATCAATTGCCGTTAAAAATACATATTTAGCGGCTAATGATCATTTTTGTTGTGGTGATATAATTATAAACCTAGCCTTAATTATGAATTTGAGGAACCTAGAAATCCCATAAAATGATTATTTTAAGCATATAAACTGTTCAATAGAAGTTAATGAGGTTGAAACTTTATGAATGAGATTGATATGATCATGCAAACTTTCGATTTAATAAAATAGTCTTTAAATAATTGATTAGACCTTCTAAAAAGGTAGACTTATGTGAGTTTGAATGCCTAAGAGCTTTGTTTAAGAAAGTAGATGATTAATGTGTCCTCATATTTCGAGGATGAATGATCCCAAGGGAAATAACACACTGGGTGTTTAAGATTGTCTGCCGTCCCATGTTGAAGACTTACTAGTAACGAGCCTAAATATGAAAATTTTATTTCACTTTTGTTAAACAACATTTGATTTAAATTAAAATTTGATAACGATAGTTCAATTTCTTCTTAAATTGCCTCAAAAATTTATGAAAATTCTTTAGTTCCACTTCAAAATTTATAACCTTCTAAACCTCGCATATGATTGGACATGTGGACCGTCCGCGTGTCACATTTACAGTCCATATATTTGTCATACTCATACCTCAACAATCAAAATTTTATATTTTAAATTCTCTTTGATTTCAACCTTTTTGTACACCTTGTTCATGATAAGATATTAGCTTTTACATATATTTACATTTGCTTTAGCATAGCTCAGTCAAAGCAATGAAAGTTAATGACTCAAATCTAATTCAAAATTTTGAAGTGTTAAAGTTGACCTTAGTTTGACCTTAGTGAGTCATACCAAAATTACGGCAAAATTACTTTATATTTGGCTTTCATAAAACAACAATTCCGACAAAAATGTGTTAAGTTTTATCCAAATGAAAATGTAATTGTTGATACCCAATTTTATCCTTCATTTTCATCTTTTTACGAGTGTCTTTTATTTGCGAGGTCAAAATATTTTTTAAGATATCTACATTTTGTCTTAGTGGACTGAGGAGAAAAGGGCTTCGGCGGGAAGAGGAATATAACATGAAATAAGTAAGGAGATCAACCTCTTTCAAATATACAACATGGATTATGACAATGTAGTTGGACTCTCATGTCGATCCGCATGAATCATCCTTTCCAAAGAAGTAAATCTTTGTCTGCTAGGCAAGAGGATAGTAAGTTCCAAGTTCTATCTCAGATATTTCTATTACTATGAAATTCATAAATAAAGTAGTTAATGATAGTTTTTTAATTGCCGTATTTGTATTTATTCACCTTTATTAAATACTTATAAGTAATCATTTTCAAAGTTCAATTACCATCATGCTCAAACATTTTTACAAAATCTAGTTATAATCATATTTTTAATTTGGTTTCACTTGTATTTAACAAAATCTAGTTATAATCATATTTTTAATTTTGGCTTCACTTGTATTTACATATTTTATTATTCTTTTATACTATCTTAGTTTAGTTAGTTTTGGTAGCAAAGAACTTACTGTAAGCCGAGTATATTTTCTGTCATCATATAAATTTTTCTTGCAACTTATTGGATTATCTAAATGATGTGCAACTCTCTACTCAGCAGGTCTTTTTTTTGGGGTTTTTGCGTCCTAGCAAAACTACCAAGATTGATTTTAATTCTTAATCATGTGTTTTCATTTGTCTTCTTGTTGCTATAATTCTCATTTACCCAAATTTCTTTTTCCTATTTGTTTGAATATGCTTTATTATAAGTTTGGTGTTTATTGGAAATAGTTTCTTTATCTCTAAGAAATACGGATATGATATGTGTACACTCTATCTCTATCCCTCTTCAAATTTCACTTTTGAAAATTACATTTATTTTTGTTTGATGATATTATTGTTTTTGTAATTATGTGTTTATGCTAAGTACTTTCGATGAAGCCTTCTATATTTTTGAATGTTATCAAACTGACCAACTGTTTAAAGTAAAAAAACTTTTGTGTGATTCACGAACTTTAATATAGGGAAATTGATTAGTCTAAAGTTACACGATTTTTAAATAAGATTCACATTTCACAAAACACGTTCAAGTCCTGTCAAAAAAATAGTACTAAGATAATTAATGAACTTTGATAGAATAATCACCCAATGTATGTGTTAGTTAACTATGTCATAATCATTTTTACCATCTTGTCTCGTTAGTCTATTTATATGTAAACCTTTCTTACTTACTTATTTTATTTTTTTCTTTTTAATTCATTAAACTTTTAGGACATACATATTCTCACTTCGTTAAACACTTTTAATATGTATATCTTTTTGATTTTAACCATGACAAGTGGAGGAGACAATGTGTGAAGCGTAGCTTAAAAGGATCGACCTTAGAATTCTCTACCTGACCCTCCTACCACTTTATTTTTTTCCCTTCCAACCACGATTCAGACTTGTATTTTCATTTGAATCAAAATCGACATTAGAATTCTCTAAATCTTCTGCTAGTGCATCCAAACGAGCATTTATTGATTCCTGTCTGGCCAAATTGGTTGTACGTTTTTCATGGAACAAGTTCACCAATTGGGCTAGTTGATGTTGAAATTGGTCTTCCATAACTCCAGGCTCTGATATCAAGTTGTTATGGCCCCTGTTATGAATCTAGTATAAAATATGAAGTTTTCTTCTTACGACCTATGATACTGGTTCGTTGAGAGAGAACCTGCAATCTCTCGAGTTAAAGTACTCAAAAAAACTGAAGGAAATGTATCTAATCTTGAAATTGGACATGTCTTTCTAACTAACTGGAATGAAAAATTGCACTATTTCAGAAAAATAACTACTACTAGAAGGAAATGTCTACTAAAATGAAATAACTAATGTTGTAACTATTGGGTGACTAAGGAGTGATGACAAGTGCCCTACTTGTGTCTAGTAGACAGATACAGGTCTCCAAGTCTACTGAACTCTTTAAATGTTAAAGGCTAGGTGTTTGACATGTGACACTAAAGACTCCGAATACAATTTATATGTCCATCTCAAACTTTGATGTCATACTTCTCCAAGAAGTATTCTTAATACATGCTAGCTGAATTCAATTTCTTGATTTTACAAGAGAGCATAGCTAAGAGGGTTGAGGATGCAAATTTTGAGTGATAAAATATAAGGATGTCAAAGCAAGTTTTATTCTAATATCATGAACAGTGAGAAAACACGTATAGTTTGTAGATGTATTCAGTTTAGGTACAAAAATAATGGCTGCCATATATCAAATTCTAGCATTCAAATAAATAATGGGAGTTGTGGTGCACCCTCTTTCTGTGAAGTTGAAAAGCAGAACAAAAAGGGCTTCTTGAACCTCTGATGTTGAATTATTTTGTTGATTCATGAATCAGATTTCCCAGACATTCTATTTAAATCCTATCTGCAGTTCTGTATGCTTTATTATGAGATGTTATTTTCCTGTTTCAGACTTCTAACACCTCCAGGCACTCTTCTTTTTTCTTCTCTAGAGATGGAATCACGCAAAATTATGATGAGTCAGCTGGGAACTTCTAGAGCTCACCCCACTGCATTGACATCTAGAGTAAGAATATGTATATTCTACTGTTACATTCTTTCTTTGCTGAAATGCATTATATGTAATTGGAAATTAGCATATTTTCACTTTTGTTATGTTTAACAAGGGAAATGTTGACCATTTGTGTTATCTGAAAGTATTTCATCCCATATCCAGCCACCAGAGGGATGTGGAGATCTCAAGGAACCTAAAAGGATATTTCTTTAATTAAACAGGAAGACCCTGACAGGTTCTTTATTTCAGACTGTGTGCACAATGGTGGCTCCATTGTTTAGTCAAATGCTATTCGCAGAAGCCCTCTGCTGAATTTGAGAATTATTTTAGTTTTTGAATGTAGAGGTATGATGTACAACTGCTCCCATGCTTAGTTCAGGCGACAAAGGCTGAGGAACTTGTGAACTAGGTCTAAATTAGAGCTCTATACCATGTGAACTAAGCTTAACATTTAATTGGAGAGTAGTAGAGGGCTGGGCCCATAATTCCCGAACTCTGAATGCTGCAGTTGGTCGTAATGGTTGACTTTAGATGCATACAATTATCAGAAAGAAAAAGTATGTCTTACATTTCTCTTGTGATGCTTCTTGTGGGAAATTATGAGTACCCGATCTCGTAGATATCAAACCATGTGGAAAACTTAAACTCCTAGGAATATGTTTGGGCTATGATTTCTTTATCCTAGTAAGGATGCATTAGCTAGCACATGCTCTTATGATGGGGTGTCTGTGATCAGTGCACTGGAACAAAATATGTTTAAAAATAAAAGAAATAATATATTTATTTGAAAAATAATATTTTTGATCCATTTAGTAACTATAGGGTACTTTTGGACCAAATTATCAACGATAAGGGTATATGTACCAAAGTATTGACTGCTCGGGTAATTTTGTTCATAAAATAATAACATTTTTATTCATTTCACCTAATTTAAGGATATTTTTTATCTTTTCCATTTTTAAATGGACTAAAAAGGAAAAAAGCAAGTAGCATTAAATTATTCAAAGAGTCCCTCACACATTGAGTCCTTTCCTTTTTCCTGACGTTACTTACTATCTTCCAGCCGAAACAAAAACTATTACCCCTTTTTGGGCAAGTCCATTTCCATTTTGGTTTATCAATTTTCTTGTGATCTCAAAAATCTTTGATGGGGAGATTATTTGTGTTGACTCTTGAAGGCAAGATCTACAGCTGCAAGCACTGTGGAACTCATCTTGCCCTTTCTGAAAACATTGTTTCCAAGGTTTCCTCCGTCTTTTCTGTTTGATCACTCTGTTGTTGTGATTTCTTGAAATTGAGATCTTTTTAATTGGATTTTGATTTTGATTTATTTTGTTGTAAAAATACAATCTTTTGGCTTGATCGGTGGTTTCGGTTTCTTTTCTAGAACTTGTTAGGAATTGTTATTGGTTTGTTTAAGTAATTTTAGATGTATATAAAAATTGGCTACTTTAAATCAGCTATGTGAGTGAAGAATGTCTTGGATTGAGTAATTTTTCCCTAAAAGAGATGAACTTTTTACCATCAAAGAACTGGGTTTTGTGGAGTTGCTGGTTTTGGAGTAAAAGGGATTGTACGAGCATTCTTTGTGAATGCTTAATCCAATTATGAATTAGAGGAGTTGTTTGTTGAGTCTGATACTTGGGAGTATACTTGATTGGCATTTTCCATTTGTTCCATGTTTGTGTGCTAGTGACTTCAACATTTCAAAATATTATTGTTATGCCCAGTCCATTGATCGGGTCTTGGGACTGATCTATTTTCTATATTTTGATCAATGTGGTGCTTGTTTGGTCACTTTATTTTGCTTAATTTCATTGTAATGTGCATTCATGACTTCCTTTGTTATATAAGTTGACTTTGTAGGTCAATCTGTCCTATGAAGAATTCCATGAATTCTATAACATAAAATCAGAGCACATTTTCAAGTGTTGGAGCTTTGAAACTGCCGTTTCTTAGAAAATTCAAATGCTTTTGAATGGAGTGAAATGTTAATTCTGCAAGTAATGATATTGAAGTTTATGTTACATTCTTGTTTCAGCCCCTAAATAATGTATATAGTCATTCTGAGTCATGAAGTCATCTAACTCTATGTTTTCCTTCTGATCTTTCCTTCAGTCTTGCCACTGCAGACATGGGAAGGCTTACCTCTTCAGTAAAGTGTAAGTTTGTTTGATTCTGCACATTCAATCATCAGATATATTTGTGACATTTTCACATGTCTAATCTTTAAACTTGCAGCATGAAATCACAAGTGCAACTTACAACTTCTGTTGGTTTTATTCTTGTTAGAGTATGAATTACCATTTTTTTCCTCTGATGATGTTAAGCTTTTTGTTGGCATTGATGGGACATGAGTTATTTGTAGCTTGGTTAGATGAACAATGATGTTACTACGGTCAAGCTAATCCATACCTCTGGTACAGAAAGATGAAAAAAGCTACCATTTAAATCCTCTTATTTAACTTCTACCCTTCTTTTACTGGTGTGGAGGACACTGTTAAACTAGAAAGTGAAAAAGATGAAGTATTGAAGAATTCATGTTGGTAGTAGTTAGCCAAAATTTTCATGATTTGATATGAAAAAAGATTTGGTTTTCAAAAGTTGAGTGCAGCTGGAGTATGTGCAAATTATTTGGCTTTTACTCTACATGGGTCACATAGCTCTCAGGATCTTTGATTTTGTTATTAGATCTGAGTCATTATTATTATGGAAGGTCACAACCAACCTAGAATATTTGAGTGACATGAAAAGTTGTGTACATGGCAAGCTATACCCTGTAGGTTTAGTTTGTTAAAGGCATGGTACTTTATATTTATATCTTCATACATTTGTGTCATTGACATTGCTCTTAGGATATTTGATTTTTATTATCTCTGAGTCATTTTTATTATGGAAGGTCACAACCAACGTAGAATATTTGAGTGCACATGATGAGTTGTGTACAAGGCAGGCTATACCCTGTAGGTTTAGTTTGTTAAAGACATGGTATTTTATATTTATATCTTCATATATTTGCGTTATTGACATTTCTCTTAGGATCTTTGATTTTGTTATTAGTTCTAAGTCATTATTGTTATGGAAGGTCATAATTCATAACCAACCTAGAATATTTGAGTGTACATGAAAGTTGAACAAGATAGGCTATACCTTGTAGGTTTAGTTTGTTAAAGACATGGTACTTTATATGTATATCTTCATGCATTTGTGTCATTGACTATAAAATTAGCACCAAAATTTGATCTATTTGAATCACTATAGAACCTAGTGGGGATTTCACCAGACTATTATATCGTGTACTTTTGAGTGTATTTTCCAGGAGTACAAATATTAAAACATCAATATATTGAATAAATTCTTACTTGACTTGGGTTATTTTCCACTTGGTAGCAGCATTACAATAGTTACATGGCTAAAATACATATATTATGCTCAACTTGATTGTTTTCCTGTTCAAGAGTTCTACTCTTCTCAAATCTCTTCATTTCTTTTTATCATTTAGCAGAAACATACAAAATGATAATGCAATTGTAGTTCTGTATGTTCTATACGCCTTTCTTTTCTTTTGACAGGGTGAATGTCACTTCTGGCGAGATGGAAGATAGAGTGATGATGACTGGTTTGCACACTGTGGCAGACATTTTCTGCGTCTGTTGTGGGTCAATTGTTGGATGGAAATATGTGAGTATGGAGTGATAAAATGCTAGACATTGTCGTTTGGCAGTTGCTAGAAGTTTTAGTTGTTCCTAATATTACAATTCTTTTCAGGAGACCGCCCATGAGATGAGCCAAAAGTACAAAGAAGGAAAATCAGTACTTGAGCGGTCAGTTGATTACTTCAGTTTTCTTTAGAATTGAGTTTGGAACATATCAAAAGTCCTGACTGAGGTACCTTCTTTTATACTCAATAGGTTTAAGATTTGTGGCCCTGATGGAAGCCATTACTCGGGTAGTCATGATACTCATGTTGCAGGAAGTGATACTGATGATGTTTGATCACCATTCAGAACGAAAATTATATCCAAAAATGTACATTCTTTAAACCACCACCCTATTAGTTCTTCATGGACCATTGGATTCTTGAATAGCTTAAGCTACTACAACTTCTTTAAGCTTGTCCTTTATTGTGTATGATAATATGGAAGCAGCCATGTGTTGTTGCAAACTAACATGACCATCTGCCTGTATTTGTTAGCAATGACAAGACATTACTAGTAGCAACCACTATGCTTTAATTGCTTCTATCTTTCGATGGTTGTTTGGTAGCTCAATAGAGTTATGCGAGTATTAGTTATGTAGGTATTACTTATGCGGGTATTAGTTATGCAGGTATTAGTCAGGTGGACGTGAACTTTTGAAATGAAACCAAGACTATAAATTGATTTGCCGTCTACTTTGCCCTTTTCATAACCATCCCGTATCCTCCCTGAATGACTCTCATAGACCATTTAAGTCTACCTGTTCAGAAAATAAGAGATTTCCCATAAAGCCCCAATATTTCTATCAAGGCAGTTGCCTAACTATACTACATAGTTCTGCAAACAACAAATGCTTAAAAAATTAGCACCTTACCCCATCATCGAATTAAAATTTGGTCGAGTTCATAGCAGTAAAACTGATCGTGGTATGGTGTGAAGTTTTGTCCAAAATGTAAACATAATGATGTCCAAAACTAGCTTAACATTTTTGTCTGACAATCATGGGTTTGTTGTTTTATAAACAAAAATATGACAAGGAAAACTCTTCCTCAACAAAGTTTCAGTAGATAACAACTATTTGGCTACCATTAAGATTATTCAGTAGATGTGTAAAGACCAGTGCGAGTCATTTTAGTTGTTTAGGGCTGTAGTACCTTTGTGTAGATCTTCGTGGGTCAAGAGTGTAGAAATCTGGAAATGGAAATCAAGTATGAGAATCTGTTCAGTGTTGCGGACACTTTCTTTGTAATAACTAGATTACTATTTCAACCTCATTAACTACTTCTATGTAATTCATATGCTCAAAGAATCAATTTTATGGGGTTTCCAGGTAGGCTAGGTTTATAATTCTATACTAGAAAGACAATAATTGAATGGACTAGAATTGAAAATTATTCATAATTAAGCTACCCACATGTTGTGCCATCAAAAAACAACCCTAGCTTTCAATGGATAAAATCCTATGGATATTCTTTTCAGTTCTGGGAGGAAACCGAATTATGGAAGAAACGAATGAACAGGAAACACTTACATAAAAAAATCCTTAAGTCTTGGAAAAATCTTTTCTAGGGTAATCTGGTCAAATATATTACATTATGGGTGTGTTTGGTATGAAGGAATATGTTCTTTTAGAAAATGTTTTCCTGGAAAACAAGTAGATATTTGACTTATTTTCACATGTTTGGTCAGTGAGTAGAAAATATTTTACTGTTTGTTTTTTGAATGAAAAATGTTTTTGAGAAATATTTTTTTATTTTTTACTAGAGTAGAAAATAATTTTTAAAGTTGATTTTTTTTAAAAAAAAACAAACTTAAATTTTTTTTGTGGTGTGTGTGTGTGTGGGGGGG
>NC_028639.1:60546812-60589434 GCF_001406875.1 Solanum pennellii
GGGCGGGTAGGATGGGGTGGGTAGGGGGAGGTTGGAAGCTCCGAAAAATGTTTTCCTCCATTACAAAAACACACCCTATGACTAAGTGCAGACAAAACCTAACATAAAACGTGAGTTACTGTTTTCCGACCTTCTCTATAACTAAACTTCACAACTTCATTATGATCATGCATACTTCTGATTTGATGAAATCATCTTTAAATAACTGATTAAATTGAAGATATGAATTGTTATCTAGTTAACATCTTTTAGGATTTATCTATCCATTCGTTTTTTTAAAAAAAAAATAATCTTGAGCTGAAATTCAAATTGTGGTTATACAAGTTAAATATCAATAAGTTAAATTATTGAGATTAATCAGGTCAAATCGAGCGGGTAAGATCCAATGCGACTCTAATTTCAACCTATTTTAGTATCTCAAATTTCAACTCAATCCGCTCTTTTGACACCCCCATGTGCAACTATCACCATGTTTAGTCGAATGAGTGTGGAGACCCAAATCACCACATTGAGCACAAACTTTATCTTCACAGCTAACCCAAGAATGCACCGATCGGGAATTGAACTCGGTCTATACCGTGGCATGATACTATTCCACCACTAGAACACTGGTGCTACTTGTTATCCATCTATTTGCTCATGTTATACCACAATAGAAATTATAAATAAAATATATGAGAGTAGTTAGAATTGAATGAACAGGCTCAAAATTTCTGAAATTTTGGTATTCAAAATGTGAATAAGTAATCATGTTTTGAAGTTGAGGTCAATTAGGCTTGTACCAGGAAATGAAGTGAAATAAAGTTAAAATTTTGCGCATTCAAATTATTCTTCATAAAATAATAATATCTTGTAGTTTTATTATGAATTTTCGAAAGTAATAGAAATCACATAAACAACTTTTTCAATTTATAAAAATCACTCAAATTAGTTTTATTTTGATACATAGCAAAAGCCAGATACATTAAATTCGATACGTATAAGCAAATTCATTTACGCTACTTCAATCAATTCAAAATTTAAATTTTATTTTCTCAATTCTTTTCTAATTCCGCACAACTTCAAAAAATTCAATCTTTTTTCTTTAAATCTCTTCCAGACCCGCCCAACTTCAAACAATTCAAATTTTCTTCTCTAAAATTCTCATCCAAATCGTAATAGATTCAAAAAAGTCGAAAACAATAGCTGATACATGTTGAATATTTCTATTTTGTTGAGATATTCAGGAATTTGAGAAAGCAAGTGAGTTATGAAAGATACAGAAATGATGGATTTCCAATTACTTTTCCCAGTTCGTCGAAGATTTCAATTTTGATTCACAATTATCATTTTTTTCCACAAGATACATCATGAATATTTTAATTTTACTAAGACATTCATAAATCAGAAAAAAAAATAGATCTAACATTCAGGAATCTGGAAAAAAAATTATGAGACTGGATTCGCAATGTATAAAATAGACCAGAACTTTAATTTCAGCGTAAAATAGATCTGATAGTAGAGGTATTGAATTACATATATTGTGTTATTAATTCAATTTTTTATTTGTATTTTCGAGATGACTAGATCAATCATGATACATTAGTATTTAGGTATCTCGTATAGAATGATAAATATTGTATTCTTATTAATTAGACACATCAAATAAGTAAATTTAACATGTAAAGTGTTTGCTTAGAATTCGACACATTACTGTGTGATAGTTTATATATATCAGAATAAAAACCTCAACAGCAGCCTTCATTGAACCCCTTCTTCCTATCCTTGCTACCTATGAAACGAGTCCCTCTTTCATTCACTAAAGAAGACGCAGCTGATAGATGGATGAATATCAGATCTTGTATCATGACCAAATATTTAGCATGATACATTACTATTTTTGTATCTTATTGTGTTTGGGAAATACCATATTTTATAGATGATATATTATACATGTAATTTTATGTAAAAACATCAAAATGTTCGCTAATGAGGATATGTATCAAATTATATGTTTGGATTAGATATTAAGTAAGTTAGTTATCTGATTGTTTGTGATTGATACATAGAAATAACTATTTATGGAATGTTTCACTAATTTTCTAATATTAACAGGTTGTTGCATCATCTGATTTTCTTTATTCAGTCTATGATTATGAAAGAAGATACATATTTTTCTTAAACATAATATGCAATTGTGAAAAATTTCAAGTTCATAAGATACATTTTTTTTATATAATGTATCATTTGAAGTTGATAATAATGTACCTGATATAATAATGTTGTGAAAAAAATAATGCATGTAAGCTGAAATAAATTGTATCTATAAATGTATCATAATAAATAAGAATCATGTTATCAATTGGATACATGAATGAATCAACAACTAACTACAACTAAGCGTCCAATTTATCAGCATGAATGAATTAATAACTAACTACAACTAAGCGTTCAATTTATCAGCATGAATGAATCAATGACTAACTACAACTATGTGTCCAATTTATCAGCATGAATGAATCAACAACTATCTACAACTAAGTTATCAAGTATATACGTGAATGAATCAACAATCAAGTTATCGAGTACATTGTATTAATTAGGTGTCACGTGTGTTAGCAACTAACTAGAACTACTGTGATTTTTTTTTTGTATATGTAAAGCATGAATGAATTTGATACTTAATTTATGACATTTTTGTATCGTATTATATAAGACAAATGTATAAGACAATTCATATTGTAAATAAAAACTAAATATAATGAAAGTTGAAGTCAAAATAATCAAGTTTTTAAAGAAATACTCTAATACTTTGTAGAAAAAGTATCTTAAAACAATAAAAATAAACACTCTAGAACTAGAGAACTAGAGTTAATGTATCTTAAAAATCATAACTCTAAAAAGGTGCCTAACAATTGATAGATAATCTCTATTCAACATTAACCAAATCCTCTTTAGTTGGTGTTGTGAATGACTCTTAGGCTTTAATGGATCCTCATTTTCACTAACGTATCTTGTCTTGGCCTTTTCGACACCAAACTTTTTAAATAGAACTGCATATCGTGTACGAATGTAATTAATCTGATAGGAAATCATTGGATGGAATACGAATTTCATCGCTAAAGAACTCAGAAAATGCAGCTACAAACAATCCACAGTCCCTTCAAGATGCAGAAATTACATTATAAAAATAAAGAAGATACATATAATTCAAAACAAAATCACATTAATACTTACATGCTATATCACTTGTTTATGCTTATCACTAGACAAACTTTTATGTCTGATACTTATATATTAAAATTGGATATAATGTATCTAATACACACCGACTAATGCAAGTTTTGACTAATACATCATTTAATATGATACAAATATATCAGATACACATTGAATAATACAAATTTTGACTAATACACCATTGAACATTATTTTGTATCAATGACAAGAAATCTTGTCACTGATGCACAACTAAGCATATTACGACATTTTATACATTATACATTTTATAACTTCATATAATTACAATTATTCAAGTAATGAACAAAATTAGAATTTAGTGTATTCACTAATTAAACTTAAATATTAACACATTACAATATGAAACATAAATTTTATCATTAAAATATATCATTTTTTGATTGACGTTATAAACAAGTGTTATCTCTTAGCCATTTCTAAATAGAACATATGTAAAATAAACATCAAATTTTAATATAGCATATATATAAAAGTGAACAATAGTAATACTTAAACCATAAATGACATAAATAGTCAATTAACTTTAGGAGTGAGTCTACAATGGTCTCTTAATTATACACTTAACATATATACTCCTTTAACTATTCAAAAATTTGTCAGCTTTGGTCTTTTAACTATATACTTATCGATTTTAGTCCCTTAACAATAAAGTTATCGATTTTAATCCTTTTGATATTCAAAAACTTATCAGGTTTGGTCTTTGCCCATTTCTTTAGTACAATAGCTTAGATTTATATTAACAGAAATATTCGTGAAATTAAATCTTTAAGCCATTTCTAAAGTTGTTTCTCTATCCCCGCATTTTTTTTCTTCAAACTACTCTTATAAAAAGAAGAATAACGTCTACGATTCAAAATAAAATTAATGAGAAAACAAGATATAAATCCTAATTTTATTCAATGGAGGATAAAATTAAGCATATAATTGTTGTTAATGATTTGAAGTCACACTTGATATTTTAATTAATGTGGATTTTATTTAATTAACTCAAATTCTTTACGTAAAATAAAATAAATAGAATAATAAAAATGATCTATTTAAAAATAATTTTAGAAAAAACTACAAATAAACCATTTTATAAATTTCAATTTCTGAAAAATTAAACGAATTTCGCTCAATGAAGTCGTTGGAGTACAAACTTTGAATTTAACGGGGAATAATTTTTTCTTTTTATAATAAAGATTAGCATATTCAAGTCATTAGTAGCAATAAATATGCTTCATTGTATCCTCTGGTAAATAAAATTATGACTTATATTTTTTTTCTCGTGAATTTTATTTTGAATCGTTAAGGTTAAGGTTCTTAACATTAGGTTAATTTGAAGACAAAGAAGCGCAGAAAGAGGAACAACAGAAAAAATTGCTAAAAGATTTAATTTCTCGAGACATGAATTCTGTTAATATAAATCTAACCTATTTATATTAACAAATGAGAAAAGACCAAACCTGATAAGTTTTTTGAATACTTAAAGGACTAAAATCAGTAATTTTATAGTTAAGCGACTAAAACTGATAAGTGTATAGTTAAGGGAACAAAGTTGACAATTTTTTGAACAGTTAAAGAACCATATCCGTCAAGTGTATAATTAAAGGATCATTTTAGACCTACTCCTATAATTAAGGGACTATTTCTGTCATTTTCTCAGAATTGTTCCAATGGTAAGGACAAGGAGGATTGTTCCAATGGTAAGGACAAGGAGGATCTTATCATGCTAAATGCATGATTAAGAATACCAAAAGGTCCACTACACAAAAAGGCCGAAATCGTGGGGGTTACAAAGCGGAGGTTAGTTGTAACCTCCACAAATTACCTTAAATAGAGGAGATTTTAATATCTGACGAAAAATAAAAGTAAATAGCGGGGATTTAAAATTCCGTCATCTAGAAAGAGAAAAATTCAAATTAATAGCCAGAGTTTAAACCCCCGCTATTTGTAAATATAATTTTTTATTTTAATTAGGTTTATTTTGTTGTAATCTTGCTGTACTTTTCATGGTTTAGCTGTCCATGTTGGTATTTGGCAAATAATGAACTGAAATACTCAAACTCTTTAGTGACTTCATTTGGCCAAAAAATTTGTTTAGTGAGGATGTAGAAGTCGTAGTAGAATCAGTAGAGGGAACAGATTGCCAAATTTATACTCCATTGATTGCTAAATGATATCGAATCAGTTCTTCCTTATTTATACTCCATTGGTTGCTATTGCCAAATTTATACTTCACTCATTGCTAGGGGTGGCAAACGGTCGGATTGGATTGGTTTTGTATGGGTTGAATATGATTTGAGAAAAAATGGTTGGATCATAATCCATCCAAATATAATATGATCAAATATGATTTGGTCAAAATGGTTCTAACCCATTCAACCAAATTTGTTTTTCAAAAACATAAATGTAACCCTCTCCACATATCCCGGGGCGCCCCCTCCCCCCCCCACCTTTCACCAACCTACCCCTAAAAAAATTATTTTTCAAAAATAAAAAAAATTATTTTTCAAAAAAAAAAAAATTACCCCGCCTCCCTGGCAACCCCCTGCCCCCCACTCCACCTTCCACCAACATACCCTAATTTTTTTTCAAAAAAAATAATAATTTGTTTTTGTAAAAAAAAAGTTTACCCTCTCTTTCCGGGCATTCTACGCCCCCCACCCCCACTCCACCCCAACTTCCACCAACCTACCACTAATTTTTTTTTATTGAGTGAAAGTGAAAATAAATGATCTAATATGGATCAAATGGATACCCATAGTGAACTCATTTTGAGCATATTTGAAAAGACTTTTAAAATAGCTTGAAGCCTATATTTGACCAATTATAATATGAGCGATCCAAGTCATTATATATGGTTAAAATGAGCTCATTTTATTAATATGGGCTGAAATTACCACCCCTATTGATTGCCAAAGTCAACTAGGTAGATTCAAAAGCAGACAATAAGCAAAATATTTCTTCCTTATTTTCTAACACTAGTTAGCTTTTCGATCCATCGGATATATTAACTTAAGTTAGTCATTCTATATGACATAGTAATATTAGATATACTATAGTAATTTGTACATTCATATAGGAAGACTCTATTAGTAAATTCAAGCTGTCCAACATTTCATTTTGAAGTATTTCGAGGTGATTTTCGGGTGACAATCTATGTGTTTGTTTCTGTCTCATTTTTTTTTCTTAGTAAGATCTAAAAAATATAATTTATCTTGATAGCTGTAGTTGTAACTATAATTTGTTTATATGTTAACTTTGACAATTTAAAAATGATATGGGATCAAGTATTTTTTTTATCAAAATTGTACATTGAACTTATTTACTTTCATTCTTCTGGAAATGACATGGGAGCAAGATTATAAAATGATGCAAGTTTGGCATTTCGCTCAAGAGACTCTTTGCATACATTTCAAACAGAGAATGTTTGGTAAGTGCTAGAATGAATTTTGCATACATTTTACTTGTTTGTTTGTTTCTCATTTGGATTTTTGTGGAACTGGAATGATCTCAGGAAATAGTTGTGAGCAAAGAGATTTTGAATGTGACGGCTCTAGTAATTTCTTTGTGTACTTGGGAACTAAATGTTAGGACCGAAAATAAGCAGGTGTAAATGCGGAAGCTAGCAAAGCAAACCTCAAAAGACCACGAGTAAGAAGATAACGAAAAATATACCAAAAGACACAAAGATTTAACGTGGTTCGGTCAATCGACCTACGTCCACAAAGGAGATGAGCAATCCACTATGAATATGAGAGTACAAAATACAGAGGGAAACAACATCAACAAAATTCACTCAGAATACATGGGAGGTTCACACAAGTGATAACGTATCCAACTTGTTACCCATAAATTCTCCCCCTAACCAAACTCTCAAAGCTCTTAAGACTACATTGTGAATGCTGATTAAGTTAGAAGGAACATTCCTCTATTTATAGAGTCCTAAACCTTTTCCTACAAGAAAAGGATTAGTCAATTCAAAACCTTTTCCTAAAAGGAAAACCTATTTATGGTAAGAAATTTAGGGCAAATAAAACCCAACAAATCTCCCCCTTGGCCTGAATTTCTGACAAAATAAATTTGTCCACCTTCTTCACTTAATCTTCAACAACTTGCTTCTCCTCTCCATAATCTCCTTTGCAAAATTTATGTCTCAACACAGAGAACCTCTCTGAAACAATTTCTCCAACAAAATCTTCATTACTGTCAAAAAGGTTGCGGCTAGAACTACACCCGTCAAGATGAACACCTCTTTCTAACCTGGTTCAATCATCGATTATCGAACCACTGAACCTGACTCCATCATTGAATCTGGCTCTGATACCACTTGTTAGGACTGAAATAAGCAGGTGTAAATGCGGAAGCTAGCAAAGCAAACCTCGAAAGATCACGAGTAAGAAGACAACGAGAAATATATCAAAAGACACAAAGATTTAACGTGGTTCGGTCAATCGACCTATGTCCACAAAGGAGATGAGCAATCCACTATATATATATGAGAGTACAAAATATAGAGAGAAACAACCTCAACCAATTCACTCGGAATACATGGGAGGTTCACACAAGTGATAACGTATCAAGCTTGTGACCCATAAATTCTACCCCTAACCAAAACTCTCAAAGCCCTTAAGACTACATTGTGAATGTTGATTAAGTTAGAAGGAACATTCCTCTATTTATAGAGTCCTAAACCTTTTCCTACAAGAAAAAGATTAGTCAATCCAAAACTTTTTCCTAAAAGGAAAACCTATTTATGGTAAGAAATTAGGGCAAATAAAACCAAAAACTAAACTTTGTCACACCCTTAGGTTCAAGATTAAGAGAAGTGAACTCTTGTTGTATTTATTAGTTAGTAACGAAACCTCTAGTTCTTCCACCTTTAACTAGAGGTCTCATGTTCGAACCTTGATAGGAAGCCTCAAATCTGAATTATCGGATGTTTAACTCGTAGACTTTCAAAGGGGTTCAAGAGAATGACTAATGCAGAAACAACGATTTAATTTAGAGACATTAGCTAAGGCTCCGAAAATTGAAACTTTCGCTATATTCATAAATTGGATTTGTGAGTATTCCTATAGCCGACTCCTACTTATTTGGGATTGAGGCATAGTTGTTGTCGTTTAATGCTTACAACCTGAGTATGTTAATGTTAAGGATATTTTGTTTTGTGACTTACAGTGGGCTTACAACCATTGTCAAGGAGCTATGCTGCCACTACCCATGCCTCTTAAAGGTAATTCTTCCTCATTTCTAAGCTTGATATATTGTTTCCATTCAAGCAATTCGTCCTCATTGGTCAATTGCACTTCACAGAAGATTGTGTTGCTAGATTAAATTTATTCTGCAAAAGAAGCAAATACTCTTGCTTCTTCTATAGCTTGTTTCTTCCGTTCAAGCAATTCGTTCAGTATTATTGACTCGAGTTATGCTTTAAGTATCATTATGTTTCATGTTATACAACTATGCTGATATAGATTTTGACTCTTCATCCACTTAGAATTCACAATGTCTTTCTTGCAATGGCGGTGAGTTCATTCTTAACAATAGTTTTGATGAATCTTGGTTATTTTGGGCCCAGTATTATTAATCTTAGCTTCTTCTCTTTCCTTCCGACCTCACTTTATTTATGTTTTCTCTGCATCTTTTAATTACCAAGGAAGATGTATATGCTATAGTCCAACTGAATTAGACAAAAAGGTTAAGATAATGTTCTGTTCCCTTTAGGGTTGAAATTTGAGGGGAGCCTTGTAAAGGTAGAAACATCTTATTGCAAAATGTATGATTATTGGTTATTTGATTTATGCTACCATGTCCTGTTAAATTGTGATTCAATCTGTTTCATTAGCATGCAATAGTATTCAATGCTATAAGTTAAGTTCTATTGTGACATTTTTCATGTGATTTTTTTAGGTATGGATTGCATAAAAGGAAGCAAGTTGGTTATGCTTTAAAACTATTTGTATTCATATCACCATCAACCTCTATTATTTGTTTTCTCTTATATTACAAATCTAATTATTCTAATGACTACAAATTCAACTGTTTTTTTTCATCGTACTTATTGTAAGTAAACATACATTGAGATTTGCAGCATCTTCTTGAGATATGTCTGTTTCTTTTTTGCTTCTTGTAGGAATACTATGACGTTCTTGATGAATTCATGAAGGTTGTGAAGCAAAACTACGGAGAAAAAGTTCTTGTACAGGTTAGTAATTTGAAACTTGCTGAGGACAAATCACCTTTCATGTAACGTCTAAGTCTGATATTTTGTAACGTCATCTACATTATGAAGATTTTGCGAATCACAACGCTTTTGAACTATTGGTGAAATATGGTACCAAACATTTGGTATTAAATGATAATATACAGGTATGCTACATTTTTTTGGCCTATATCATCGATATTTGTGTTCATTCAAGTTTCTGATCCCATTAGGGCTGCAAAGGACAACTGTTGTGGCACTTGCGAGTCTTGTTGCATCTCTTAAGCTGGTTGGAGGGTCCTTAGCTGATCATACGTTCTTGTTCTTTGGTGTTGGAGAAGTAAGTCTACGTTTTTGTTCTTTGGTGTTGGAGAAGTATGTCTAGACTTTCTTTTGAAGACCCATTTTCAATTGTTTCGGTAGATGAGCTACCTCTAACAACATGTAAAAAAGGATACAAATGGTACTAATGAATGAAAAGGATCTTATATAACAAAATGGACATGATACACTCCGCCTCATTAACATCCATATCAATTTCAAGCTATTTAGAGCTCTAACAATTAAGTCTAACTTGATTTGGTGAACTTTATTCTGATCTTTCTACTACTGGATAATATAGATCTTCTTTAGTAACCTCAGTAAACTTGGAGCTCTAGCTTCTTGAGGACAAGATATACGTCAAACCTTAAAAACTGGTCTTCATGTTCCTGCAGAGCACGTCGAAGAAGTCGTAGATTGTTAAAGAATGACCCACATTGGTGGTTAATGAGATGGGTGAACTCCTTATAAGGCTTGCGTCATCCTTCTCCCTTTGAGTTAGCTTTTGGGGTGTGAGTTAGGCCTAAAACCTAATTTCAATGGTACCAGAGCAAGACCCGTCTCACCTGATGTAGGGCCCCCAAACTCAAAATTGTATGCGGAGAAATTTTCATTATACAACTGTAATCGCCAGTATAATACATGTAAGTAACCTTATCCCTAAGATGAAACTCAAAATCGAAAATGCAGGCAATTTCAATGCTTCATAACTATGTATAAGGTATCTCTTTCAATACTCCTTTACTGTGTATGTTTTTTTTTGCAGGTAGGTGATGTTCCATGAACTGTCGCAGGTACTTTCTTGAGTTTGAGTGCTAGTAATTAAAGACTTTTCATCCATTAAAGCAAGATTAATCTAACAGTTTTCGCAGTGATTTCAAGTTCCTTGTAATCGTAATGTTTGGGGTGAATCACGTATTTTAATATAGCTTGTAAAACTAATAGCTAGTACGCTTAATGATACATTTTTGTGTTTGAAATATGTTTACTAATAGGTTTGAACTATGATGTACATGTTAATTAGTCATTAATATTTAAAATTGAATATAACTAGCAAAATGCTGTAAAAAGTTTACTATGTCCTTAAATTGCAGGGGTTTCGCCTGTTAATTTAATGTGATTCATAAATTGCGGGGGTTTCTGACTCCAAGACTTACAAATTGTTGGCGTTCTGATTCCCAGAATATAAAGCACATGTTTATTGATACCAATTTGTGGGGATTCAAAAACCCCTCGAATAACCCCCTACGATTGGTACCAGGGTTTGGTGAAAAACCCCTGTGACTTAATTGTGGTAGACCTAACAGCATGAATTTTTGCAACTGTCGTAACAGCAAATTACGGGGGTTACTGATTGCCGCAATATGTCATTTTAATCCCTGTAATTTGGACATTTTTTTTGTAGTGGTCAGCTTAGAAATTTCATTTTATTTGGCAAAGATCAATTATTGGCTCACGAACGTAAACTCGAGTATAAATGAGACAATAGTTCATAATTTTATTATTGTTGTCTTCTCACCCTATAATTTGATTTAGTTAGAAATTCATCTGTTAACAAAGATTAATAACATAGTAAAAGGTGATTGAAAAAAGGAAAAATTGTGCAAAATAATATTTATTTAAACGATATCAAATGTTATAGCTATTGTTTTAAAAATTCACAAATATTTAAACGATATTAAATGTTATAACTACTGTATTGAAAAAATTGTGATTTGCCGACATAGTTCCCTCAAACCTTGCTATTCATTTAGTTTGTATAATTCACCTAAGTTTTATAATTCGTCTGATCGTATATATCATAATTTGGTTTCTGATTATATAAATTCAGAATTTAAATATGCTTATGATGTTATTTGTATACGGTTTATGAAAAATTCACAATAAATTATCATGTTTGTATATTGAAAGAGAAATGTATAATCGGAGTTCTAAAAATTCTAAATATATGAATACAGAATTTTTATATGCTTATCATATTTGTATATTTGCAAACGAAATATACAAATCGACAAGCATAGCGCAAAATATAAAGATCATAACTTCCATAGTAGAACTATAACTATTAAGCAATATTATTAAAACGATAACCATAGAGCCTTTTTTTTTCTAGGGGGATCAAAACTCAAAGTATATGCTTTACGCTTTATGATTCTAAAGGAATCACTTTCATTATTCTAGGGATGGTGTTGAAGTGAGAGTAGACATGTTCATGTGTAAGTGAATGACTTAGGGAAGCTAATTTGTCAGTAACTTTATTAGCTCTCCTGAAGCAATGTTGAATAGAAATATCATGTATACCTACAAGATTTTTTATCTCTTTAACCGTGTCTTTATTATGTCTATTATAGTTGCTATTTTTAAGATTTTCTCTACAAGATAGGATTTCGTAGCTCATCCAATTTCAAAAATTAAACTTATAATATAAAATTGTCCAAAATTATATAAATTATAGAAATCAATTTCTCATTTTATCACACTTATTTTATGTAGGACAAATATCCTCTTACCCGCCTAGAATTTAATGTTTGGATGTTAAATAATGTATAAGGTAGGGGTCGGAAATCAATTAAAGCACATCTAGAAATAGCCCAATTCTAATATCAAAATTTTAGAAATAGACCTAACTATAAATAAATCGACCAATATTCTGTGGTCTAAAAAAGTGTAGTATTAGCTGCTTTTCTCAGTTGTTTCTCTTTCTCAACATTTTTACTACCTAAACCAAAGACCGAAGGCATCTTATGTAAAAAAGTTAATTTTACTGTTTATGAAACTCGTTGCAACTTTCAAAGACAACTTGTATATTTATTTAATTCGCTTAATTAATATTTATTTTTTATTTCTCACGTGATATTTGTAGAAGTTTTAACTAAATTTAAATTGCATACTATATGACCTTTTTAATAGTGATGCATTTAACGTAACTTTTTTTATATTCGCAATTCCAATTTTATATTCTGATTATGAACAAAACATTTATATCGGTGATATATGGTAGGCACATGGTTGACAAAATTGGCTCAACAACCATGATGCTAGGTGATTCTACAACGTTCTTGTCTCTGTATCTTTGACTAAATGCAGTGAATTTGGGTATTTGCAAAAATTAAATACAAAGAAAACATGATCTTTACACTCCACAAAATCTACCGACACTGAAAAAGAAAAAAAGGTACCGGAGTATTACAGTTCCCACTACTATTCCTATAGAGTTATTAACAACAGTATAGATAATACTCTATTTATGTGATTATAATTTATATTTAAATGTAAATTTGAATATAATTTTTTAAAATGAAATTAATATATTAAAAAATTACGTTAAAATAAAGAAAATAAAAATACTATAAATCATAACAATTTAAAATATTAAAAAAATATCGGGTAAATTTGGGACTAAGAGAGTACAATATTGGTGAGTGATAGCTATTAAATGTATCTGCGTAGTAAAAACAAGCTTTGAATAAAGATAAAAAGCCGTTGATTTGTTTCAATTAAAAGTGTTATTTGTAGTTTTGATGATGTGACAAACTCAGGGACCTTGTAAAGGTACCAGGTTCTTAACATGAGTTTTGATGATGTGACAAACTCATGAACCTTGTAAAGGTACCAGGTTCTCAACATGAATAGCCCATTGACTGCCAGCTGGAAAAGGTACAGAAAGTGGGTGCACATTTCCCAATGGCGTCAGAAAAGTCAGACCTTTCCAACCAATGGCAAGAGTTTAAGGAAAGGGACTTGTCTATACAATGTCACTTTTCTTAACATTATTCTTTAGTTTTTGCAACTTGAAAAAGCACTCTCAAGAACATTTGCAAAAGCTATAGAAAATCAAAGTGAAGAATTATTCAATAACAACTGAAAACTCAGGTGCATATCGTGTAGTTGTTTGAGAATATATTCTTTTGGTCTTACATTGTAAACTGTTCCTAAATCTATAAAGGAATCAGTGTGGTGGATGTTGAAATTCTAAGTTGTCTAGAAGGGATAGCTTAGTGGGTAGAATAACTTCTACTTAGGCTTATCAAGCAATAGAGTTATTGCTTGATCGTGAGATTAAAAACTTTTTCTCACATTTGTGTAACTAGTTTTACTTTTGCTTACGAAGATTAGTGAAACAGTTGTGAAAAATCCTGTGAGACAGGTCGTGGTTTTACTCCCTTAAGCAAGGAGGTTTTCACGTAAAATTATTGCGTTGTTAAACTGCATTTACTTTCTGTTCATACTTGTTTGTGTGTCAATGAACCTGGTCCATTGACTGATAAGTGGACGCATAAATTCTAACAAAAAACAAATCTACTACTTTATTATAATAGAAACAAGATGCTGAACTTGGACTTTGCACGTTCTGTTCCATTATTTAGTTTGTCATTGAAACAGAAACTTACTTTTTGGTTTCTGTTCTCTTATATACAAAAAAAAAAGAAAAAGAAAACCAAGTTCCGAATAAAGTTTTGTTTTTTAGGAGTTGGAGCCACAAATAAATGAGTGGTAAGTGGTAACTAATTGTTAGGTGTGGTAAAGTTTGTCGGCACCCGCAAGAGCAATCAGAAATTTCCATTTGCAAATAGTGTAATTTCCACCACATAACCAAATTGGGCGGTGGCCGACTGGTCCCATTATTTTATCAAATAAACTTTTGAAATGTATCTCATTTGCCACTAACTATACAAAAAACATAGCACTACTAATTAAAAGTAATAACCCTACATAAACACTGCCAATACAATTATTTTATTTTTACAAAATAACAGTACTCAACACCTATCCGCATGTGATGAAAAAGAATAATGATTCAATGGTCGGTCACAATGATAATGAAAGTTAAAAACCCTCACAGGTAGCCTACTCAAAAATGTAAATATAAACCCAACCCCTTTCACTCATTCCCATCAATTGTAAAGAGATTATTTTTTGAAATGGAGCATAGAGAAGAGGATGTGAGATTAGGTGCTAACAAATACTCAGAGAGGCAAGCAATTGGAATAGCAGCACAGAGTGAAGACAAGGATTACAAAGAGCCACCACCAGCTCCCCTGTTTGAACCAGGGGAGTTGATGTCCTGGTCCTTTTATCGTGCCGGAATTGCTGAATTTGTGGCTACTTTCCTCTTCCTTTATATCACTGTTTTAACCGTCATGGGCGTTTCTAAATCCGATTCCAAATGTTCAACGGTTGGAATTCAAGGCATTGCTTGGGCTTTTGGTGGCATGATCTTTGCCTTAGTCTACTGCACTGCCGGCATTTCAGGTACATAAGTTACTTATTTACCCTATGTAAATTCGATATATGATATATTAGTTGTTATTGTTGTGCAGGGGGACACATAAATCCGGCAGTGACATTTGGGCTTTTCTTAGCGAGGAAATTGTCATTGACAAGGGCAGTATTCTACATGGTGATGCAGTGCCTTGGAGCTATCTGCGGTGCTGCTCTTGTCAAAGCGTTTGGAAAGACACTTTACCAAACTAAGGGTGGAGGAGCCAATGTTGTAAATGTTGGTTACACAAAGGGTGATGGCCTGGGCGCTGAAATTATCGGCACATTTGTTCTTGTCTACACTGTTTTCTCTGCTACTGATGCCAAACGTAGTGCTCGTGATTCTCATGTCCCTGTAAGTACTGCTCGGCAACATAAATATAACAAGTATTGTGTGTTTGTTCAAATTAATTAAAATACATACACAGATCTTAGCACCATTGCCTATTGGATTTGCGGTGTTCCTAGTGCATTTGGCTACAATTCCAGTCACTGGAACTGGTATTAACCCAGCTAGGAGTCTTGGCGCAGCAGTCATCTATAACAATGAACACGCATGGAACGACCACGTAACTATAACTTTCCTTCTTCTTTTTACTTTATTTATTTATGAACATAGTGAATGTCAAAATTATTTTTGTTGATGCTAACTGTGATTATTTGTGGTTTTGCTACAGTGGATATTCTGGGTTGGACCATTCATTGGGGCAGCTTTAGCGGCTCTATACCACCAAGTTGTGATCAGGGCAATCCCATTCAAGTCCAAATGAAGGATCTGAATTCAATCATTTTCCTTTGTTATCTTATTTGTCTTTTTGTATTTATATTTATATTTATTATTATTATAAGTAGAAGAATGTATGTAATTGCCGCATATGTTTTAAATGGACTTTTGCTTTTCATTCAAGTCCATAACACAACATTCTCATGGGCCCAATAAAAAAAAAGTACCTTGCCTTTTCCAAATAATTTAGCACCAATCCTTTTATTTTCGGATGATCTTTAATTTTTGCCACTAATTGATAAGTTATGACTTTGCAAGGCAAAAAATTCCCAGACACCAAGACAAAAGTTAAATTTGAAAACATTATGCTATACGAAGTTCATGCCTACCCAAAAAAAAAAAATACTAGAGAAAATTTGTAAGCCACAAATTATGCCTCGTAAGGCAGAAAAAAAATCAGTTTCACACTCACAAAATTACATGTTTTAGTCCTCTAAACTTTTGTCCCAAAGACAAGTCGTCTAACTGATGGCACCCTCATCATAACATGCATACACTTGACTCAACGTCAATTATGTATTAGAACGAATGACATTCAATGTTATGAATCAAGTCCAGCCCAATGCGGATATCAGGGTCACGAAACTAGTTATCGGGCTGACAAGAGCTATATGACCGATAACAAGCAATAGGTTCAGGTTAATTTTGAACACGAGTTGAGAAGTGGGCGTGGGATGGTTCCATTAAAAAGGATAGTGGTATGTGATTTGGGAATTATGTGAATTGTTAAGAAAAGAGACTGATTCCTCTCATCTCCATTCTTAGTCTACGCTTCTCATCACCTTCCATCCATCTCTTTAATTTCTGATGTTCTTCCCCTTTCATTACATTCTGAGTTTCGTTTTAAGGATCACTAGTGGCTACTTGTTTGTTGTTTCCATTTCTCAATGTTATTTGTATTGTCATCGATTATAATAGATATGCTCGTTATGTGGTAATTTGAGTTGTCACATTGGTGCTTTCATTGATGTACTCTAATGGTAGTGATGGTACTAGATCGATTCAGTGGCGACGGTAATCTAGTAGACTGGGTTTATAGGGCAGAGCAATACTTCACTATCGTAGGCTTCTGTGAGGAACACTGCCTGCCATTTCCTTCCTTATATCTCGATGGTGAGTGTTTTACTCGAAAAAATATAATAAAAAATAAATGTGACTAAGTTTTGAAAATCAATAATCTTGTGATGTAAGATAAATCAATTTTCCAAATTAACAGAGTGATTATTTAATTTTTTAGTAAAAATCAAGAAAACATTTTAAATTTTCTAAAGGATTTAAAAAGATAAAATCAATTTGAAATTATAAGGATTCGAAGTTCCATATACATTCCGGGAAGGTGGTAGGCCCTCGGAATGCCCGCTAACTTGCGGTTGACCAGCGATTTGACTAAAATGACTTTCAAACAACTTTTAAAATTTTAAACTAAAGAAAAAGAAAATTCATTTTATTTATTTATTTTACTCAATCTTATTATTATTTTATCTTAAGGGAAAATGAACTAGGGGAAATTTCTTAAGGGAAATAACTCAAGTGACAAGACTAGTAAATAAAATAAAGCTAAGTAAAAATAAAAATATTTTAATTTGCATATTATAAAAATCTGTGAGAATTTAGTAAAATTAAACCATAGATTTTTGTGACAACCCCCTCGAGATCCACATATTCAGGTATTGTCTCTGCCATGGGCGGCCATTCGCTCTTTTAATCCCCTCTTATTGGCATGCAGCCTCAAGGGAGAATCGAACCCGTGACCTATGGCTCCTTTACATCCCTCCCAAGGAGATCGCCTCTTACCAATTGAGCTGCAAACAAAGTTAGTCAAACAATACAATATAAATAATAATAGAGGGGGAAGAAACAATCAGAATTGGACTTTTGGCCCAAACCCAATTAAATTGGCTTTCTGACCCACCTGTCCTAAGCCTACAACTTTGCCAACAATCACGGGTTTCAGCCCATTAGCCCTTTGGACCTGCTGAAATTGTTTAAGGCTTTTGGACCTATTTCTTTTAGAAAAATCTGCGTATACACAGAAAGTATGTTGCTGCATATGGACGGTATATTAGCCCATTTTTCTGTATATTGAATCGTATAACAAATGTGTACATTCAATATTGACCCCTGAAACCTGTATTGCCAATTTTAATCACGTATTTATTACACTAAATCATATATACCAGCGTATAAAGATCGTATTCCAGCCTGTTTTCAACCTTCAGAACTTATAATGCAGCTCCTCTTCAATTCTTTCAGCTTTCGAAATCAGAAAAAATGATGAAGGCCGACTCAAGATGCCACTTAATGATATGCGAGGGATGGAGAGTCCATAGGACTCGGTCCAAGTTCATGCAAAAGAAACAATAAGATAAAACATAAGTCTTGTTGATTTAAATGTGATTAAGGGAACACATAATGACATTTGAAGCACCAAATGTAGGAGCACTCTACTATATCAATATAGAGAATGCAACTATGAAACATGAATAAGGCAATTCAAATGAGATAACCTTAACATTACTTACAAGAAATCACCAAATAAGTAAAGCATGTAAACATGGTGAAGTCAAAACAATGATAGCAACAAATGTAAAAACAAGGATACATTTAAGTAAGACATTAACCCTTTTTAGATGTTTGTAGTTCCTTACCGAAGATCTCACATCAGATTTTTCATATATGACAAAAGAGCAAAACTAAATAGAACAAATGAACTAGATATTAGCATTTTAAAAAAAGTCATCTTCTCAAGACCAAAGCAAATTTGTTTCTCATGATTTCTAGCCTATTTATGATCAAGCCGAACTATAGTAATCACATATCAACAAATTATTTATTGTTATACCATTCAAATACCCATTACAGACCATACTATATAAATATGTTTTTCCAAATAAACTAACAGAGTGACAAATCTAACAACTTCATATTAACATCAAGAATAGCATATGCTTCAGCCTTAGGAACAAGAATATTGAATACCCATAAATATATTTGAAAGCTAAAGAGCAAGAAGAAACTAACATTTACTGACTGAAACCGAGTCTAAAGAACGACTCAATATCAAAAGTGAAAGATTCAAATACACAGAAGAAACTAAAGAGAACAACCAGTCACATAATAGGAAACAAAGAAAAGTTAAAAGGAAGAGGGATTACCCTTTTTCGGGCAGAGAATCCGGGACGAAAGAGTTGAAACTAGCTATTCCACCACCAATGACTTCACGAGTTTCCCAAACTCGAATGAACCTGGGCGAGTGATGAACAGAAAGGATGAAACTAAAACTTGAAACAAATTATTTTCTCTATTATTAAGTGTATTTTGAATTTATTCTCTGTATCAATTTTGTGCTAAGCCATTCTATTTTGCCAATGAAAAAAAAAAGAAAAAATAAACCCAAACACTGAAGGCAAAAAGGATTTATATAGAGGAAGAAATAGGGCACGATTTTGAGGGGGAAACGGGATGAATTTCGAAAATGAATTCGAAATTCCAAATTTGAATTCCCTTAAGAGATAAGGTGAAAAGCTGTCAATAGTATAATCCTTGTACAAAATTTTTAACGGAAAAACGAGGAGAGACGTCCGATTCTTTGGAGTAAGGACGCTTGAGGTGCGGGATCTTGACACCCACGAATTTTCCAACGGTCTTCCTACGATAGAAGAAAGAAGAGGGACGCGCGAGTTGCTGGACTCGGGTCGCATTTGTGGGCTTCGATTTTGCACTGGATTCGCTGGATTGTTCGTGTTGACGATTTTGCTTCGTGAAGAAGAAGAACGCGCGCAGGGTGTGTCGGGTATATATTTTGGAGTGGCTTTGTATGTATGTTGCATCAGGTTTCCTTTTGGAATAGGAATAAGAGAAAAATTGGTCCTGCTTTGTTGGGAATCAAGAGAACGGAATTAGGCTGGACAAAAATTATAAAGTTAGGCTGCTTGAAATTTGGAAAAAGGGCCTAAGATTTGGCTTGCCAATGGATTTAAAGATATCAGTAATAACTAAGTAGTAGGAATTAATATAAATTAATTAACGAGCTTCTTAATTTTAACAAAAATAAAATAATTAATTTAATTGTAAATTAGTGATTCAAAAATATAACCATAATTTAAACTAAACTAATTTAATAAAATACTTATTAAAATTAAAATCATTTTGATATGACCTTCAAATATTTATGAAATATACCAATTACATCTATAAAACTATACGAAAATATATTTACTAATTATAAATTATAAAAATCGACTAAGATTCTTAAAATGACTTTGAAAAACATTTGAATTTTATAAAACTATTTTCTCTAAATTGTTTGGAAATTAAGAAGCTCATGAATTAATTCCTATTGGGGAGGATCAAAATTGGTCGTCAACAATTGTCCCTCATTTTACTTGGATTGATGCAAGAAATTAGAGGAAAATGAAATTGACCAAGCCAATTTTGACCGACCACATATTCATCTTTAGAAAAGAATTTGGTACGGACTTTAAGAATTATGGCCGAACCCCAAAAGTGGGTTCCCTACATATCTCAGACTATATGAGAATTCAGATCACTTGTAGTTCGATAATCTTGATTTAATGCACAATTCTGAAAGAATTCAAAAGTCATCCCGATATCGACAAATGAAGAATCAGGATGCTCGGGAATAAGATTTATGACAGAATATTGGAGTACAACTGAGTTTTTCATGTTGATCCTGCCTGCATATCCTTAAACCTTAGGAATAAGGCTGTTTGTAGTTCGAATCGATCGGTTGAGAATAAAATCTTTTATGCCAAGATATCCTTCAGTTTGGGAAGAGTGCCAAATAAATCGAGTGCAGAAACGAGATTTCCAACCTCTTAGTCATGGATCTGGAGCTCTACACATCCACAAGTAAGAACTTACACAGATATGACTTCCAAAGCACTAGGTGCATTGTCATTCAGATTGGAAAGTCGCTTTAGGTGAATATCAAGAATTTTTCGAACGCAAAACTGAAACCAAAAACACTAGGAAAAACCCGCATGTTTTTTGACAGGGATGTAGTTTGAATGTGGTGAAAGTCACTCCTCAGCTCGGTCCGAATAGTTTGACACTCTCTTCGGGCTATGTCCCAGTTCGCTGCTAAGAAAAAATTTCACGTTGTGCTGCATCCTTGTTGATGTCATCCGCACATGTGGTTTGATTTGAAAATTCATCCTCTTGGATGCTCTCGACAAAGATTGAAACAACTTGTTAGTAGAAAATGTAACTGGGAAAGTGGTTGTGTCTCTTACGATGCTTTTTAGTTACTCCTGATGTGAAAGATGTCACATAAGTATGTTATGTATATGCCGCTTTCTAACATAATATGTCTATTAGAATTCATGAGATGTTGAGAGTTTGGAGATGTCATTTTTGTTTTCTGCATGACCAACTCCGGTGATCTCTACGATGAGCTAGATGGCTCAATGATTATTCAACTGTAGCGAGGTGGATGACACGATAATTATCTATCTGTAATAAGGTAGATGGCTCAATAATATTTTGACTGTAATGAGATGGATGGCTCCATAATATTCCAACTGTAACGAGGTGGATGCTCGACAATATTCCAACTTTAACGAGGTGGATGCTCGATCGTTATATTTCAACTGTAACAAGGTGGATGCTTGATAATATTCCAACTGTAACAAGGTGGATGCTTGATAATATCCCATCTGTAACGAGATGGATGGCTCGATAATAGTCCAACTGTAACGAGGTGAATGACTCGATAATATTCCAACTATAACGAAGTGGATGACTCAATAATAGTCCAACTGTAACGAGGTGTATAACTCGATAATATTTCAATTGTAACGAGGTGGATGACTCTAATATTCCAACTGTAACGAGGTGGATGACTCGATAATATTTGAATATAATTCAAAAATATGAACCTGAAATGGAAAAATATGCGAATCACTTATGGGGTGGATCGCCCAACAAAACTATATGTTAAACTCTTTGATTGGACAATCAAAACACATAATCCACTTATGGGGTGGACACCCAACAAATAGGAATTTTGACACTGACATTGTCAAGAAACACGTATGCCTAAATTGCTACACGTCAAACATACTAAAAAACAAAATTGACATATATGCACGCCACGACTATGATTCTCTTTTCAAAAGACAGAATTATGTTGCTGAATGACTTAATTCATTCACACGAAGATTAAAGACACTCTTGCGTCCCTTGACAAACTCAACAAAATTTAAGCTTGTTGCTGACATTTCCAATCATTATTGAAAACTTGTAACAATTCGATAACTTTGACTGTCATGGAGATATTGTGGTCACCAACATCTTTATGTTGTGATGGACCCGTTGATTTTCCCTTGCAACATTTCTAAGATAGTTTCACTTTTGATCATCTTCAGATTTGATGTCGATTTCACATACGGTTCTGACTTTACCAATACTATCACCTGCAAAGATCGACACCAAGTGTTTGTATCGACGATGAAGTAATGAATAAAAGTAAAGTTGAAGAACTAGATTAAGTCATTTGGCTTATCGAGATTTGGCTATGATGAGCCTAATTGTAACTTTGATCATGACTCGTAACTAGCAATCCTCCAGCACTTTGCTTCTTACATCTTTGAAAGAGCTATTAGTGTTTGACTTCAATATTCCTGCAACATAAAAAAAGAAGCTTGTTTATAATTCACTTGAGGCAACGTAATGAAATAAAGATAAAACGAGATAAAAAATTTTCTAGTTATGTTGATGAGGCCACGAGAGGCGTAAATGATGTCTTTTTCCCATGCTCGACAGTTTTGACATTGCCATTTTTGTGATTTCGTTGTTCCTGCATTCAAAGAAAAATTCTTAGTTTGAAAGACTGATTTGTATTGTTCTTGTCTCTATGCTCCTTCTTGCAGTTGACTTACACGCTCGTCCGTCCTTTGTAAGACAGTCTTGATGGAATTTTTGAGGACCCTCAAAAATTCTGTCCCAATCTGAAATATAGAAGAAATCTCATAACTTGGTTTGTTAATCATGGGGTTGCTTATTCTGAAATTTTGAGGCTCCTCCTCAAAATTCTGTCCCAGTTTGCCTCAGTAATAATAAGTATAAGACTTTTAACAAATGACATTTTTGTGTGGAATTTTTGAGATCATCTCAAAAAGTTGTCCCAATTGCATATTTCTACATGATTTCCAACTTGATTCTCCATAACATGTCATCTTGTGGAATTTTGAGATCCACCCAAAAATTCTACCTAGTTGCATTTTGATATTTCAATCTTGACTTGTTGAAGAAGTCTATCTTCAAATGAATTTTTGAGATGATCTCAAAAATTCTATCCCAGTTTCCATTATAAAGAGAAATGGAAATCTTACTGGGTATATGACCGAGCCGTTGTGACGCCTACTTATCCTGTTGAGGCAAAAATCAGGTCAAATGTAGTTCCTGGTACAAAGAGAATATTGAAAGTTGAATAAAGGAGTGGCCGAGGCCGACACAGGCCACCTACGTATCTCATTCTTGAAAATTCAGGTTAAACATAGTTCATTTACAAGAATGTAAACAAAAAGATTAAATATGTTTTTTCAAAGAAAGATAACAATAACTTCATATGCAGAATTTTGACCAAAGTTGGACATACTTTTTTTCGACCTTTGATGACGAACATCTTCAAATGACTCAGTTTAGAAATGTCTTGTACTCACTCTTAAGCATCCAATATGTCATCCCTTGAGGTGGTTTCCTCAATATTGATCAAATTGTTATTGATCATATTTTGTACCTTGTGCTTCAGGGTTGAACAATTCTCAGTGTCATGTCCAACGGCTCCTGAATGATAAGCACATCTATGGTCAGCCTTGTAAAATTTTCCCAAAGTATTGACTGGTCTTCCTTCTATAAGATGGAGATTGCACATTGCTTTCAACCTTTCATAAAGTTGTGTTTGAGATTCCCTTAATAGTGTAAATACTTTAGGAGTCTTCCTAAAGTTTGTACGGGGAAATTTTTTTCTGATTGACATTATGGTTTTGATATTTCCTTTGGGAAGCTGACCGCATATGGATATCCGTGACCATTCCTACCTCATATGCTTTTCCTTTTGATGTATCCATATCACTAATTCTGGTAGCTTTTCCATTAGCTCGCAATATGGTAAAGTTTGTGATCCTTCCAGTCTTGAAACCATCTTCCAAAGCTTTTCCACTTTGACAATCTTGACAAATTTTTGTCCCATCATACACAAAATTCTTTCATAGTACTCAAGCTCTTGAATTCGAATGAATATTTAAGTAATCTCATGTTCGAACATGGGAGGTTGAACTCTTGTGGCCAGTTTTCTCCAACTAAGAGCATGCTCTCGATAATTTTCTGTAGACTTCTATTTGATCTTCTCCAAGTAGTAGTTATCTGGGGCAGCTTTTAATTATGTCCAAATCTTTCAGTGAAATCCTTTGCGAGTGCATTCCAACTTGTCCATTGCTTCAGTTCTTGTGATGTAAGCCACTCCAGATCTTCTCCACTTAGACTTTGACCGAAGAGTCGTATCAACAATGCTTCATTTTTGTCAATTCCCACAAGTTAATCACAATATTCTTTCAGATGTGCTAGAGGATTTAGTTCCATTAAAAGTGACGAACTTTGGCACTTTGAACCCTTTCGGAAGGTCCTAATTCGGATGAATGCATAATCTTTCATAATTCAGCCCCACCTTTTTTGAAGCGTAATCAAGTTCTTTTCACTTTCGCAATCTCTTCCTTCGTGATCTGCTTAGTCTTTTCCTCTTTGGCTATCACGACTGGAATCTAGACACTAGACGAGACCGGCGTCGTTAACCTCTCAGAGGTCGCAGACAAGCCTACTTGCATTATTCATACTTCACTTAGGTTAATTTTAGCGAAAAATTTGAAACTTTTTGTTCTTTAACATACTTGCTAACCATTCTTAACATTTCATAATTGTTCATCATCAACCGTCTAACATTAAGAGATAAGCAACTAAAGAAATAGTTCAATAAGTATTAAGTGTATAATTGCCAAAATGGCACCAATACAAAGTCTGAATAAAAACAGGAAAGAAACGCTAGTGGAACATGCTCCACTAGCTCAATTCTAAAACTAAACTAGAATGTAAAATAGTAGCATCCTCGAAATCATGAGGACCTACCAGGACCGGATGAATGCTGAAAGTTTGGATATCTGCAACGACGATCTTGTAGCTCTATCGTCCAGCTGTGCCTGCACCTAAAATAGTAGAGTTGTATAGGGTTAGTACACACTTGTACTAAGTATGGGTATATGCAAGCACACACCAAGGACATGCATGAGAAAAAATAGCTCTTCCCTATCAACAGTATTATGGGAAGTCAAGTCAGTGGACTTGCAAAATTTGGATTATGAAAGTCAGTGAACTTTCCAAATTTGGATTAGGAAAGTTCATGAGCTTCCCAAATTTGGATTAGGAAAGTCATGCCATGAGAGTAACATGCATCATCATAAATATCATATTGCACACAACACATAACATATAACACATAGCTTCTTCATATCATTCATTCATATGCCATGAGACCTTGGAATCAGGGACTTGACATTAAGATTTTCCAAAATGAGGGCTCAACATATGAGACCTCAACTAGGGATTCTTCATTATCAAACACAGAGTCTGCTTCATTCATTCATACGTACTTCATTTCATTTCGTTCATAGGCTAGAGTGGACACCAGCTATATCTAGGGTGTAGTTTAAGACTTTCATCGGGTTTGTTGTGCAATGATCAAGAATAACCTAATGTCATTACCTGAGTCTAGCTCAGCCTCCCACGTAGCACCCTCAACAAGATGATTTCTCCACAATGCCTTCACTGTGGCAATCTCCTTGTTCCTCAGCCGCTTGACCTGTCTGTCTAAGATCTCAATAGGTACCTCTTCATAAGACAAGTCTTCACCAACTCCCAAACCTTCAACAGGTAGGATTGATACTGGATCACCTAGGCACTTCTTGAACATAGAGACATGAAAGACTGGATGAACAGAAGCTAGCTCCGCAGGCAATGCTAACTCATAGGCCACCTCACCCACACGCTGTAGCATCTCATATGGCCCAACATACCTCGGACTCAGCTTCCCTTTTCTACCAAATCTCATCACCCCTTTCATAGGTGATATCTTCAAGTAAACCTGGTCACCAACATCAAACTCTAAGGGTCGTTTTTTGTTAACAGCATATGACTTCTGCCGACTGTAAGCAGTAGTCAACCTGTCCCTAATCATGCTGACCTTCTCTAAGGCCTCATGAATGATCTCTGGACCCAAAATAGATGACTCTCCAACCTCGAACCACCCAACTGAAGATCTACACCTCCTACCATACAGTGCCTCAAACGGTGCCATCCCAATGCTGGAGTGATAGATATTATTATACGAGAACTCTATCAAAAGCAGATGGTCATCCTAGTTACCTCTGAAGTTAATCACACACGCTCTCAACATGATATGAATGTCTGAATGGTGCGCTTTGCCTGCCCATCTGTCTGAGGATGAAAGGCAGTGCTAAGCTTTACCTGCGTGCCCAAGATCTTCTAGAAAGATCTCTAGAAATGTGAAGTATACTGAGCTTCTCTATCTGAAATGATAGACAAAGGATCCGGATGCCATCTCACAATCTCATCAATGTAGAGTCTCGCATAATCCTCGGCTCTGTAAGTAGACTTCACAGGGATAAAGTGGGAAGACTTAGTCAATCTGTCCACAATAACCCATATGGAATCATGCTTCCTCCTAGTCCTCGGAAGACCAACCACGAAGTCCATATTAATGGCCTCCCACTTCCAAGTCAGAACCTCAATAATCTGAGTCAGACCACCAGGCTTAAGATGCTCTGCCTTAACCTGTTGAAAATTAGGACACTTGACCACATATTTTGCAATGTCCTTCTTGATACCATCCCACCAATAAATCTGCTTAAGATCATGATACATCTTGGTGGAACCTGGATGTATGGAATATCCGGAACTATGGGCCTCTGCAATAATCGTAGTCCGCAAATCATCCACATCTGGTACAGACAGCCTGTCCTGATACCTAAGTATGCCATCACCTCCCAAAACAAAAGACTCATTCATCTTCATCAGTACTGATTCCTTCAGTTCCATCAACACAGGATCTAGATGCTGACCCTGCTTGACTTCAACTATCAAGGATGATTCAGAACTAGGATGAACTGAAACATCCCCACTAGTAGAGTCAACCAATCACACACCCAGTCTGGCCAGTCTTTATACATCTTTCACCAGCTCCTTCTTCTCATCCTCAACGTGGGCTGTACTTCCCATGCTCATCCTGATCAAAGCATCAGCTACAACATTAGCCTTACCTGGATGGTAGTGCACATTCATGTCATAATCCTTCAACAGATCCAACCATCTCCGCTGACGTAGATTCAACTCCCTCTGTGTGAACACGTACAGGAGACTCTTATGGTCTGTGAACACATCCACGTGCATTCCATACAGATAATGCCTCCACAGCTTCAGTGTAAATACCACAGCTGCCAACTCCAGGTCATGAGTGGGATAATTCTTCTCATGAACCTTGAGCTGTCTGGAAGCATAGCTATCACCTTACCAACCTGCATAAGAACACAACCCAAACCAACCCTAGATGCATCACAATAAACCGTGTAATTCTCACCACCCTTAGGCAGAGTAAGCACCGGGACTGAAGTGAGTCTGTCCTTGAGCTCCTGGAAACTCTTCTCACAAGTTTCTGGCCATTCAAACTTGGCTTTCTTCTTAGTCAGAGCTGTCAATTGGGCAACAATGGAAGAAAAGCCCTCCACAAACCTGCGGTAGTAAACAGCCAATCTCAAAAAGCTACGAATGTTAGTGGGAGTAAGAGGATTTGGCCAATTCTTCACAGCCTCAGTCTTCCTGGGGTTCACCTCCACACCCTGATCGGACACAACATGACCCAGGAAGGTTACTGATCTAAGCAAAATTCACACTTGCTGAGTTTGGCATACAACTGGTGCTGTATAAGTACCTGCAAGGTTAGTCTCGAATACCGTTCATGCTCTTCCTTGGTCTTAGAGTAGATGAGAATGTCATTAATGAATACTATGACGAAAGAGTCAAGGTATTCACGCAAGACCCTATTCATGAGATCCATAAATGCAATAGGTGCATTCGTGAGACCAAATGACATGACTAGAAACTCATAGTGACCATAGCGGGTATGAAAGGTTGTCTTTGGGATATCTCCATCCCTAATCCTAAGCTGATGGTACCCTAAATGAAGATCAATTTTCGAAAAGAAACTAGACCCTTGGAGTTGGTCAAACAAGTCATCTATCCTGGGAAGTGGATATTTGTTCTTGATAGTGACTTTGTTGAGCTGCCAATAATCGATACACATTCTAAGGGTCCCATCTTTCTTCTTTACAAACAACACTGGAGCGCCCCAAGGGGATATGTTTGACTGAATGAAACCCTTATCAGTGAGATCTTTTAATTGCAGCTTCAACTCGTTGCGTTCTGCTGGAACCATTCTATAAGGAGGAATTGAGATTGGTTTAGTATCAGGTTCTAAGTCGATACCAAAGTCGATCTCTCGAAGGGGAGGGACTCCAGGCAAATTTTCAGGAAACACATCCAGGAACTCATTCACTACAGACACTGAGTCTATGGAAGGAATGTCATGATCTAAATCATTAACACTCACAAGATGACATAGTAACCCCTTGGACATCATTTTATTGGCCTTAAGATTTGAAATCAAGGGATTAGGACGACTCGAATTGTACCCCTCCCAGACTAACTCTTCTTCATTAGGGAAGCGAAATCTCACCACTCTACTACGACAGTCCAAGCAAGCATAACAATTGTGAAGCCAATCCATGCCAAGAATAACATCAAAATCATGCTTGGGTAACTCAACCAAGTTTGCACACATAGTCTTACCACTTACAACTATTGGGCAATCCTTGTATACGCTATCAGTTCTTACATTTTCTCCTAAAGGCGTACTAACCACTATAGGATCAAGCAGAACTTCAGGTAGTACTTCAAAAGTAAGGGCAAGCAGAGGAGTCTCAAAGGAAAGCGTAGACCCTGGATCAAGTAAAGCATAAACAAAAGTTGAGAATACTTGCAGCATACCTGTGACCACATCAGCGGACTTCTCCTGCTCCTCCCTGCCCTTCAGGGCATAGAATCTGTTCCTCTTGGGAGGCTCGGCTGCTGCTGCACCCTATAGGTTAGGCCTAGGCTGAGCATTACCTCCAGCCTGACCTCTGTTCTGTGGACAGTCTCAGACCATGTGTCCACTCTTACCACAACCGAAGCAGGTATTTGTGCCCTGTCTGCACTCTCCACTGTGAGCTCGGCCACACTTAGCACAATTCTTCTTAGGACGCTGCATCTCACCTCTATCTCCCTTCTTGGTCTCAGGTTTGCCTCCTGTAGGTGTAGCGCCCCTCTGAGGATTGGAATTCCCAGAACTCTGTTGCCTATTTTTAAACCTTGGATGCTCGCGGACGCCAAAGTTGTTTCTGTGGCCTCCATGGCTGGGACCTGCCTGATCTTGAGGCCTAGGCATCCTAACATCACGAACACTTCTCTTTTTGCGGCTGTCCTATACCTGCTGGACATGCACCATCAACCTGGAAAGATACATATTATCATGGAGCATCGCAGATCGACACTCCTCCTCCAGGTCTCCATTGATTCCTTTGAGGAATCTGCTCATCTAACCCTGCTGTTAGAAACCAGGGAAGTACCATACCTGGATGATTTCAACAAAGCTCATTATTCTCCCCATTCTTGCTATTAAATACTAGGGAAAGTAACATACCTTGATAGCTTAACAAACTTCAGGGAATACTCCCTGACTGTCATAGATCCTTGTTTAAGGTTGATGAGCTCCTCAACCTTGGCTTCCCTCATCTCTCTGGGGAAGAATATCTCCAGAAATGTTGTCTTGAATAGCTCCCAAGTGACTGGAACTCCACCTAAGACACGACAATCTTGCCATATCTTGCACCAAGTCTGTGCAACATCTTTGAGCTGATCAGGAATCCAACTCAGCCTTCTCTATATCAGTGGCCTCCCATAGCCACCAGGATCTTATGCACCTCGTCTACAAACTCTTGAGGATCCTCTTATGTCTTAGCCCCTGTGAATATAGGAGGATTCATCCTCGTGAAATCTCGCAGTCTGTCAGCATGCTGCGAACCGGTGGGTTCTCCCTCTGAACATCCTGCCGGTTGACTTGGGTAGTCATAGCCTGAGCCTGCATCATGATGGCCTGTGCCATCTGGGCAAGAGATGCCCTCACCTCAGCATCAGTAACCCCAGCTGGGTTAACTGGCATGGCCACTCCTTCAGCTGGAGCCTGGGGTGGAACTTGATTGTCCCCAACAGCTGCTCCTCCTTTCCTCTGACCAATAGCCCTCCTAGTGTTCATTCTCTGAAAACAACAAGGATTGATATTAGATACGCTTATAACACCAAGAACTCAGACATTAGGAACAGCACGATAAGATCAGAAGAAGGGAAATTTTCCTACGCATCATGCAGTCTCTAATCCAGGATAGTGGTGCACTTCACTACCATGACTTAGAAACTACTCAATGTGGTTGATGTGAACTTATTATTCTTGGAATTTAACCTAGTGCTCTGATACCAACTTTATCACGACTGAAATCTAGACCCCAGACGAGACCGATGTCGTTAACCTCTCAGATGTCGCAGACAAGCTTACTTGCGTCATTCATACTTCACTTAGGTTAATTTTAGCGGAAAATTTGAAACTTTTTGTTCTTTAACATACTTGCTAACCATTCTTAACATTTCATAATTGTTCATCATCAACCGTCTAACATTAAGAGATAAGCAACTGAAAGAAATAGTTCAATAAGTATTAAGTGTATAATTGCCAAAATGGCACCAATACAAAGTCTGAATAAAACAGGAAAGAAACGCTAGTGGAACATGCTCCACTAGCTCAACTCTAAAACTAAACTAGAATGTAAAACAGTAGCATCCTCGAAAGCATGAGGATCTACTAGGACCAGATGAATGTTGAAAGTATGAATATCTGCAACGACGATCCTGTAGCTCTATCATCCTGCTGCGCCTGCACCTAAAATAGTAGAGTTGCATAGGGTTAGTACACACTTGTACTAAGTATGGGTATATGCAAGCACACATCAAGGACATGCATGAGAAAGAATAGCTCTTCCCTAACAACATGATTATGGGAAGTCAACTCAGTTGACTTGCCAAATTTGGATTATGAAAGTCAGTGAACTTTCCAAATTTGGATTAGGAAAGTCCATGAGCTTCCCAAATTTGGATTAGGAAAGTCATGCCATGAGAGTAACATGCATCATCATAAATATCATATTGCACACAACACATAACATATAACACATAACTTCTTTCATATCATTTATTCATATTCCATGAGACCTTGGAATCAGGGACTTGACATTAAGACTTTCCAAAATGAGGACTCAACATATGGGACCTCAACTAGGGAGTCTTCATTAGCAAACATAGAGTCTGCTTTATTCATTCATACGTACTTCATTTCATTTCGTTCATAGGCTAGAGTGAACACCAGCTATATCTAGGGTGTAGTTTAAGACTTACATCGGGTTTGCTGTGCAATGATCAAGAATAACCTAATGTCATTACCTGAATCTAGCTCATCTCTTTATATGATTCATTTGAGGCTGGCCCCATTCATTCGTTGGGAACTTTAACTTTAACCGACATAGATCATGTGAGCATCATGAAATCCAGTGTCTCCCCCACACCGAAAAGAGGTGGAATCACCGGCCAAAGTGACCCGATAACATGCTAGCGTACATGGGAATTTAACCCCGCTAGATACCTATATTGGCAATATAGGTTCGAAGACTAGGAGATGTAAGGAGACCCATACCCGGCAAGCCGGACAGTCTCATCTCATGAGAGTTACGTGAACCTCCGCCCTTCCCGAAATAAGGAATCACCGCTCATAGCTAGTCTATCGGTGCTCAGTATAAAGTTCCATTACATTCATCTCATACGTCATGGAAGCTGGCTTCTAGTATGAGGACATCATAGCTCATTAGATGATTTCTCATCTCATCATTTGTATTGAGTGTGTTAAGCTCAATACTCTCATTAGAGTGTTCATAGAGACTGGTCTCTTCATTATCTTACACTCTCATGGGTGAGTACATATTGGTAACATTTACTTAGGCTCATTTGAGATTGCTCTCATCATTTACATTGGCCTCATATCATGTTGTCACCACATTCTTCATCATTAGCACCTTTGCTTTTCATAGTTACTCACCTCTTATTACGTGAATGTTCATTTCATCAGATGCCAATACACTTGGTCATTTGGTGTGTTTCACACCCTTACTTAGGGTTTCATAATTTCATTGTTCATTTCATCATTTCATAGTTTATCTCATCATATGCCAATGCACTTGGCCATTTAGTGTATCTTACACTCATACTTAACCCTCCTAGGTCATCAATTCATTACATACATCTTAGGTTCACTTACTTTTGAACGTATGTTAGACTTATGTGTCTATACATACAAGCCATGTGGCTTCATTCATAGTTTGTTAAGTGATTCTTACTTTCTTAAGATTATGTAGTACAAGACTTATGTATCTTGTATATATGCCAAGATCTTGATTTTGATCTAAGTAGGTGGCATTATTCTTGGATATTTTGTTCATGTATGACTTATGTATCAATACGGAAGTTTGGGCAAGGGAACCCAAGTTCGAATCTCTTGGATAACATTTACATTTTCATTGATTTTATTTTTAATATCCATGATATTGGGACTCTAGATTGAACCCCAACATTAATAATATATCTTTAATTCTCTACTTAATTTTCTTCTTAAATTGGCCGAAGGGTTGTGGGTTCGAACCCCCACAACCCCTTTTTATTTTTCATTAACATCACTTTGCCCATTTTTGCCAAAACCAAGAGGTTGTGGGATCAAATCCCCACAGCCTCTTTGATTTTTTATCATTTAATTTGTTGGAATAGGGAGGTTGTGGGTTCGAACCCCTACAGCCTCCTTATTTAAATTTAATTTCGCTAGGGGCTTGGGAGGTTGTGGGTTCGAATCCCACTCCTCCCATTTATTTGCTTAATTATTTTCTCCTCTTTCTCCTCCAGTTTGCAAGTTCGAATCCCCCAGCCCCCTTTGTTTTTCTTCTTTTCTTTTCTCGCGAATTCACAGTGGCCAGGTTCGATTCCCCTTAGCCCCATTTTCTTTTTCCCTTCTCGCGAAACCAGTAGCCAGGTTCGATTGACCTTATCCCCATTTTATGATTCCCTTCTCGCGAAAACAGTAGCCAGGTTCGATTCCCCCCAACCCCATTTTCTTTTACTTTTTTTTTGCGAAACCAGTAGCTAAAGGGTAAGGTCACAGGTTCGAATCTTGGTGGCCTCACCTCTTTAAAATGCGTTAATTTCCAGGTTTCTTGGTTAAGCTTTTGATATACCGTGGTTTCACGGTATTTTTAATGCTTTTTCCTTAAGTTTAGTGTGTGTCCAAAAGCCTTTTTGTATTGATTTTTATGTAAGTTTCTCCTTATTTACAGAAAATCTGTCCAAAGATGAGCGCGGAAGTTTTTGAGCAAAAAATGCAGAAAAGTTACCACCTACGGAGCTTATGACGGTCCGTCGAGCTTGTGATGGTCCGTAGGTGGCATCGTAGTGAAGCTGCTGAAGGAAGATGGGGAAATCTGACCTAAGTGTGGGATTACGGAAGTTCATGACGGACCGTCATAGCCACGACGGTCCGTCCTGCTGGTTCGTCGCAATCATCATAGAGTAGTCCCAGTACCCAAATTTCAAAAAGTTTAAGTATATGGAACGAAGACCCTCGATGGACCGTCGTGCTTGGAAGGTTCGTCATACCTGTTCGTCGAAGGTATTGAAGAAAGCAGCAGAAGAATTTGTGAAGTATGGAACGACGGAGGCCATGACGGCCCGTCGTGACCACGACGGCCCGTCACGAGGTCCGTCGACTCGGACAGATATTGACAGATTTTCAGTAATTAGAGTCCTTCTTTTATTAGGTTTTTGCTTTTTATAAATAGTTCGAAAAAACTCGTTTTTGGGGTTAGACTCTTTTATGTTAGTCTCTTTTATGTTAGACTCTTTGTTAGTAGACTCTTTGATATTAGACTTTTTGATTGTTAGACTTTTTGAGAATCTTTAGTTCTCTTGTTCAAGTATTGAAGGATTAATTTCAGTAATTGATACACTTTTTCTGGAATTGATTGTTGGTGCGTTTGTTGATTAATCAAGTGAATTTCTGGATTTTTTTCTTTTTCATTAAAGTAAGTGCATGAATTCTTATATTAAATATATGAATATTGTGATTATGACTATGGGTAACTAAACTCCATAACTAGGGTTGTGGGAACCATGGGTGAATAATGAGGTAAAACCTAACTAAAATAACAATTCTAGAATAGTGTCTTGCATGTATTGATAATTCTTTCGTTTAGAAGTCTTTTTANTTAGTCAAATATCGAATACAATGCTTAATATGAGGTAAAGGTAAGGGTTAGTATAGCAACACACGTAGCCGGACCAAGGTGCGGAGTGAAATTTTCTAGATGCCGGACCAAGGATTTAGAAATACATAACTTATCACTTTGCATACAAGATACTAGGAAAGAATTGTTATAGTTAGAATTATCAAGTTAGGAACCTGTGGGGAACACTTAAAACCCTAGTTACTTTTATTAATTGATTAAGCTCCAAGATTTGAATCTGTTAGTTGTTTACTTTAATTTAGTTAGTTATTTTCATTAATTTAGAAATAAAAACTCCCCTTTTATTGTCTTTTGTTTTCTAAGGAAATAATTGACTAAATAATAGTAATAATAGATTAAAGTTAAGTCTGAACTATTTTCCTCGTGGGAACGATCCCAACCTCATTAGTTGGGTTCTTTACTCGATACGACCGTTTTACTTCTTATTTGAGATGTAAGTTTGAGCGTATCAAATTTTGGCACCGCTGCCGGCGAAAGTAGCATTTAGATTAACTTAAACTTATTACTAAAGTTTAGTCAATATTTTCTTGATTTTACTTTTCTATTGTTTTTTATTCTTGCAGAACTAACTTTCTTGTATGCCAAATATACGGAGAGGTTGAGAACCCTTGTTTCCCTATGACCACGAATTAGAGCGTACACTATGCAATATGAATCGAAACTTGGGTATTAACGATGATGATCCAAACCAGAACATCCCAGCTCCGATTGATGTTCATGGTCAGTTATTACCCGATGATTCAGGTGAAAATCAACAAAGGGGACAAAATCCCGCTCCACGTCCTCAAGAATACTATTGAGGTTATGATAATATTCCAGACTTTGATGGGCCACTTGTCTTTCCCCCTCTACCACAAGGCCACACCTTTGTGGTAACTAGTAGTCTGATGCAAATGCTCACTGCTAGAGGTTTGTTTTCAGGGCTACCTTCTGAGGACCCACATGCCCATATAGCTAAGGTAAGGGCAGTGTGTAAAAGTTGTGTAGGGAGGCCTGATTTGGATTTGGATGTAATAGGGCTAGGAGTCTTTCCTCTCTCACTGACGGGAGAGGCTCCTATTTGGTTCACTGAGCTCCCTTATAACTCAATTTTCACTTGGAACCAACTAAGGGACGTTTTCTTAGCACGTTACTACCCGGTCTCCAAGAAACTAAATCACAAAGACAGAGTGAACAACTTTGTGGCACTACCAGGAGAGTTAGTTAGCAGTTTTTGGGATAGATTCACCTCATTTTTTAGAAGTGTCCCCAATCACCGCATAGATGATGAGTCACTGAAGGAATACTTCTATCGGGGAGAGGATGATAATAATAAAGCGGTATTGGATACTATAGCGGGTGGTTCTTATGGGGAGTGTCCTTATGCTGAGATTGCCAAAAAGTTAGAGAAAATCTCGGAATAATAAAGCTTGAAGTACGAGGAGGTCAGATACTGGGAGAAATACCTTCGCAGTGCAATCCACTCACAACGCAGCCACAGATGAGATTCATGAAGAGATTGCTCAGATGAGAACTGAGGTTGGGGTTGTATTAAAACATGTCACTGGGGTGCAGAAAAGATAAATGCAGTTAACTACTTGTCTAAACCACCACCACCAAATGATGAATGCTATTATGAGGAGAATTCCTATGTGGTAAATGAGCAGATGGGGGGTTTTCGATCGAGTGCCCAAGGCTCAAATCATGAGAATTGGCGCCAAGGTCAAGGAAACCAAGGTCGAATCTATGGTAACTATAACCGTGAGGGTCATTATGTCCGAGATGGAAACTACAACCGCGACAACAACTTCAACAGGGGTAACTATGGTAACAGAAATAATAGGAATTGGCCCTATGTCCCTCCTCAAAATCGTGAAGTTACTCCTAGGGATGGTGGAGATAGTATGGCCCGAGTTGAGGATATGTTGCACAAAATGGTGAGGAGGTTCGATGCTATTGATGAGAACATTAAAGAGTTAAGGAGTGATTTAGCGGGTATTGGGCAGAAAGTTGATACACATGCAATATCGATTAAGATGATTGAGTTGCAAATGACCCAATTATCTGCGACTGTGAACACACGGCAACCGGACACTCTTCCTAGCAACACTGTCCAAAATCCGAAAAATGATGGACACTGTATGGCAATCACTACTCGGGGTGGTAAGCAAACCATTGACCCACTTATGCCGTCTAATGAGGAAAAGGTGATAAAAGATAATGATAAAGTGGAAGAGGTTAGTGGTGAAGTAGAAGATAACACGGGAAAAGATGCTGAAGTGCCTACAAAGGTAACTCCCATGCCTAGACCACCACCCCCTTTCCTGAAAGATTAGTGAAAAAGACTGAGGATGGTAAGTATCGGCGTTTTATAACAATGTTGAAGCAACTTTCTATCAATGTCCCTTTGGTAGAAGCTCTAGAACAAATGCCCGATTATGCCAAATTTATGAAAGATCTGGTTACAAAGAAAAGATTGGTCACTTTTGAGGATGATGATAGAATGCAGCATTGTAGTGCTATTGCTACAAGATCTCTAGAACAAAAGAAAGAAGATCCGGGTGCGTTCACTATTCCTTGTACAATCGGGTCATTACATTTTGCGAAAGCATTATGTGATCTGGGGGCAAGCATAAATCTCATGCCTCTCTCAATTTACAAGAAGTTGGGTTTGGGTGATCCAAAACCCACTGCGATGCGACTATTGATGGCCGATCGAACAGTAAAAAAGCCTATAGGGATACTCCACGATGTGCTAGTAAAAGTGGAGTCGTTCATATTTCTAGCAGATTTTGTTATTCTTGATTGTGAAGTCGATTTTGAAGTGCCTATTATTCTTGGGAGGCCATTCCTCGCTACGGGTAGAGCCTTAGTTGATATGTAAAAGGGGCAGATGAAATTTCGGTTGATCAATGAAGAAGTGATCTTCAACATTTGTAGGTCCATGAGGTAGAGTGGTGAGCTCCAATCGGTATCTGGTATATCCTACAAAGAAAAGATGAAGAAGCACCATGACCTAAAAATTGAAAAATGAGAGTTTATGGTTGGGGATTTGGTGCTTTTATACAATTCTAGGTTGCGTTTGTTTCCGTGCAAGCTCAAGTCCAAATGGACTGGCCCTTACTTGATTACCCAACTATTCCCTCATGGATCAGTTGAGTTAGAAACCAAGGAGGGTGTGCAGTTTAAGGTGAATGGACAACGAATAAAACTCTATTTTGGGCATGCTGAATCAGCGAATGAAGTGATCGAGACATACCATCTTGATGAAGGCTGAGTAATCAAGTGTCCTCAGTCGGGCCGCGACGTTAAAACAGGCGCTGGTTTGGAGGCAACCCAATACTTATAGTTTTCTTTCTAGTAATGGTAGCATTTTCTACTAATGGTTTTAAATTTGCATGTAGCACATCACCAGGAAATTCTGCAGAAAATCACTCTGCAACAGTCACTGACGGATACATCGACGGACCGTCACGCATGCGACGGACCGTCGCATGAATCCGTCGTGCCAGGTACGCCTTTCATTTATTTTCAAAATTAGGACACACGCGACGGAACCCATGACGGACCGTCGCATCTGCGACGGACCGTCGTCGGGGATACATTGCGTCATTAACCCGCAACCCGACCCGACCTGGCTGGGGGATTTTCAAATTTGTCAACATTAAAAAACCCCCACCCCTTTATTTCACCCATTTCCTTCCTTCTTTCTCCCATTTCCCTCCCTTTCAAACTTCCAACTTCCTACCTCTCTTTTATCAACTGATCACTTCCCCAAATCTCCAATTCCTAAAATCTACTCTCTACTGGTCGGAGTCTGCTGTTGTGGTTCTGTTCTTTATAACCAAGTGCCTCACTTGCTTGTCTTTCTCCTCTTCTCAGGTATGTGTCTCTGATTTCTACCCATTTACATTGCATTTTTGTTTTTCAATTAGTATTAGCCTATTTCTTTTTGGTGGGTCTTCATTCTTTGATCCAATTTTGTCTGACCTAGGTTGAGAATCCTCGATTTTCCTTGTTAAAACTCGAGAAATAGGTGCTTTAGCATTGCTAGTTTGCTAGGTATTTGGATTAGATACATATAGGTTAACACAAAGTATTCCATTTGAGTCACAGAGGATGATTGTGGCATCCTCAGTTCGGTCACTGAATGACAAAACGAGACCCCGATGACGGACCGTCGTACCTACGACGGACCGTCATAGGGTCTGTTCCAACACCCCACTATTCGTTTTCTCTAAGTGTCCACCAACGGACACATGCGACGGACCGTCGTTCCCACGACTGTCCGTCCTGTACAACCGTCATGGTTGTTAGAGACCCTTGTCCTAAGGGTCTCCATTTTTTTTCCAAGTGTCCTCTGACGGAAATCTACGACAGACCGTCGTTCCCATGACGGTCCGTCCTGCACAACTGTCATAATTGTCGAAGACCCTTGTCCTAAGGGTTTCCATTTTTTTTCCAAGTGTCCTCTGATGGACATCTACGACGGACCGTCATACCCTCGACGGTCCATCTTGCACAACCGTTCTGTTTGTCAGAGACCCTATTCCTAAGGGTCTCTAACTTTTTCTAAGTGTCCTCTGACGGATATCTACGACGGACCGTCATACCCTCGACGGTCCATCCTGCACAACCGTCATGACGGTCAGAGACCCATCTCCTGAGGGTCTCCATACTTTTTCTAAGTGCCCCACGACAGACATCGATGACGGACCGTCATTACCACGACGGTCCGTCCTGCTGATCCGTCATAAATGTCAGAGACTTTCCTTCAGGGGTCTCCACATAAACATAGTTGAAGTAAGACATGACGGTCCGTCATACTCACGACGAGCCATCTACAGAGATGTCATTACAACTTTGCTCTTATGTTTATTTTGTGTTGTTTTTTTTGCTTGTCTTGTTTGATCCTTCTAGTACTAATATTGATTCTTTACAGGTACTATCTCTAATGGCACCAAAACAAGATCGAGTTTAAGCACGTGGGCGTTCAAAGTCTGTCGTCCCGTCTGCCCGACTGGTTATAGGCTCTGATGATAAGCATGATCCCGAGTACGTGCCCCCAGGCACTGCCACTCCAGCACGAGCTGCACGTGCAACCCGAGCTACGCCCAAAAAGGTGGCGTCCGGCGTAGTCACTGCCTCCCAGTCTGATGAGGAGCGCACACTGACCGGCATACCTTATGGGTCAGCTACACATGAAGAAGGAGCATCTGGTTCCTTAGGAGTTTCGTGGTCGGAGGAAGCCTCCGGGTCCGTAGAAGTCCCTGCCCCCGCCACAGCTGCACAGTCTGCCTCGTCTGATGAGGCTGACAGTCCTGATTCCACTCCAGGCTCACCGACTGGTGCTCTCACGCCGGTTGCCGACCAGCCCAACCGGTGGTGTGTCGACGGGCAATACAAAGTGTATTCAGATGCCAAGTTTCTAAATGATAAAGGCGTCATGACACAGACCCTTACACTGGAGAGGCGGGTCCTTACGGGAAGTCTCTCCACCATGCCAGAGATCCACAATCTCATCACCAGACACCGGCTAGAGTGGACAGCTCGTTCTTTAGGCCGCTATAGTGAGGAGTTGGTCCGAGAGTTTTACGCCTCTTATGTGGCTACTCTCTGATCACAGATAGATAGGCGGGCTGCCCCCGCCAAACAGGCCCCACTTGAGCACGTCTGAGTACGCAGCATACAGGTCGATATCTCCCTGCTAGCCATCCGCCGGTATCTGTACGGGAGGATGTTGATGCCAACAGGACCCCTCTCACCGCCGAGTTCGACTATCGGTGGCAAATTGTAAAAGATGGCCAATTCTTGCGTGATCCATCACTGAGAGAGACTACCACGACGTGGATGGCCCTGCACTTGTCTATTGATGGAGAGGGTGCCGACTGGGTAACGTAGCCAAACGGAGCTATCAAGAAGGCTAACTTGACCTTCACGGCTAAGTTCTTATGGTTGATTGTCCGCCACTGCCTTTCCCCCACGGCTGCTGATAATATAGTCATATGGGATCGCGCAGTTCTGATGGCGGCAATGATAGCCGGGTTTGAGGTGGACTTCGCTTGGCTTCTACAGGCGGTCATGCACGAGAGGGATTTCAAGGTCACAACTACTTACCCTTTTCCGTGCATGATATTTTCCTTATGCAGGGTCGCAGGTGTGCCCATCTGGCACATTGATCAGCTCAAGACTCCGCTTGCTAGAGGGCCCCGTCCAGAGTTGCCTCCACTTGTTGAAAATCTGGCTGATACGGTAGCATATGCTCGAACGGCTACGCAAGCTGCTTCCGAAACCATTGACACTACCCTAGTCGAGTCTATCCTGGGTAGTAGCACTGCCCCTAACTCCTCTCGCTCAGCCCCTTTCGCCGCTCTTGTCCCGCTTGCTAGAGATCAGAAACTAGAGGCTCAGATGGCCACACTTCTGCATCACATCCAGCCTTGGATGCAGAGGTCTATTGCTGAGGGGGAGGAGCGCTTGGAGCGTAAAATGGTCCAGCACATAGAGCGGAAGATCGCTGAGGTTCATCAGCGCTTGGACGCTTTTGAGTTGCGGGTGCTAGCCCGGCCAGCCCCTCAGGTGGACGTGTCGACCCTTCAGGCTGAGGTTGAGAGTCTGAGAGCGGATATTGATATGATCCTAGAGGCTAGGGTACCTGAGTTTGAGGCCCCTTCTGCAGAGCCGGCTGAGGACACAGTGATGGCTGCCTTATTCGCCACTTCTGAGATTCCACCACCTCCCCCTCGAGAGCATGCCAAGAGGTGTAGGGGTCGAGAGGAGGATGAGGCTAGAGCACGGAAGAAGGAGCGCTGTGAAATGGAGGCTGCGAGAAGAGCCTCGCTTGCTGATGAGGAGGCGCGTTGGATCAGGGCTGTAGAGTCAGCTGCTGGGGCATCTAGATACAGAGATGTGGAGACAGCGGGAGGCACTACTGATAGTGTTGTTGCTGATGAGGACACTACTGATGGTGTACAGACTACATAGGTAGTGGGTTCTGGGAAACCGGACCCACCAGCTTGCTGATCGCCGACGCTTTGCGCCCCAGGTTTACTTCACCTACCACTCTCGTATTTCAGTTTTTTTATGCATTGGGGACAATTGCATATCTTTTTGTTGGGGGTGGGGTAAATGGAAAGTGAGTGCTAAGGTGAAGTTTGAGTAGCCCAATTTTTTTTTTTTGTTAATCAGAACACTTTCAATTCAATTAGCTAACCATTTGCTGTCCCACATAATAAGATCATATGATAAAGAAAAACTGCAGGTACTGCCGTACTGGTTACAACAAGTACCCAAGGTTTAGAAGAAACACAAGACATAAATAAGCAAAAAAGACCAAATATTAAAAACTATATGAAACATAATCTCGAATGCAAAACTTCTAGCAGAAGCACTCCACCAGACATCTAGCACTTGATCTCCTTCAAGCCAGGTGCAATGTACAAAAAGGTAGGATCAGCTGAACCATCCTTGTAGTACGCAAACACCAGGGCACCATCATCATGCATGCTCTCACCAACAAAGAATTGCAAGTCCTTGATCTTTTGCAAAAGAAACTTAGTTGCTGCTTCAATGTTCTTTTTAAATGCTTCTTGTGCTTCTCCTTCTAGCTTGGGTGTCAGGTTCTTGATGTATCTCTTCATGAAGGTAACAATATCGACAACCCTGACAGCTTGGTCATCCACACCTTCATCTTCACATCCACCCTCAGCAGAAGGATTTGCCCCAATGTTTACATCAACGGCACCTTGAACAACCCACTTCCCTTGAACTTCCCAAAGCACACCATTCTCGATTTCTTTGTAGGGAAATGAGTCGGAGAGAAGCTCATCACCGGTGAGGAGATCCTGATAAACCAACATGGTGGAAGAGTAGCCTTTTTCTTTCTCTCTCTAAAGTTAGGGTTGATAAGAAGAGAGAGGAAGAAAACGACGCACCAGTGAAGGCTCGAGAAGTGAGTAGCCCAATTCACTATCCTCTTTTGGGGTTTTCTTGCCTGTGTTCTTTTTCCCCAAGAGACTGATTATTTTTATTGTTGAACCGTCATGTCTATATCTTGTGTACATAGTATAACTCTGAAGCATGATGGCTAAAACAAAAATGATATCCTGATGTAATGAAAATGATGCATGGCTAGGCATAGTAATTGATAAATGTGTGGTTCTAAGCATGCATAGAGATACACCACTGCATGACCCTAAGTCTAAGACTCGAACTAGGTGTCTGATAATCTGGTAGAGTAATGAGATGTCAAGTGAGTGTGAGGAAAATTTGAATAGT
>NC_028639.1:60590760-60591858 GCF_001406875.1 Solanum pennellii
CTTTTTCCTTAAGTTTAGTGTGTGTCCAAAAGCCTTTTTGTATTGATTTTTATGTAAGTTTCTCCTTATTTGCAAGAAATCTGTCCAAAGATGAGCGGGAAGTTTTTGAGCAAGAAATGCAGAAAAGTTACCACCTACGGAGCTTATGACGGTCCGTCGAGCTTGTGATGGTCCGTAGGTGGCATCGTAGTGAAGCTGCTGAAGGAAGATGAGGAAATCTGACCTAAGTGTGGGATTATGGAAGTTCATGACGGACCGTCATAGCCAAGATGGTCCGTCCTGCTGGTTCGTCACAATGATCAGAGAGTAGTCCCAGTACCCAAATTCCAAGAAGTTTAAGTGTTATGGAACGAAGACCCTCGACGGACAGTTGGCTTGGAACGGTCCGTCATACCTGTTCGTCGAGGGTAATGAAGAAAACAGCAGAAGAATTTGGGAAGTATGGGACAACGGAAGCCATGATGGCCCGTCGTGACCACGACGGCCCGTCACGAGGTCCGTCGACTCGGACGCGTTTTGACAGATTTTCAGTAATTAGAGTCCTTCTTTTATTAGGTTTTTGTTTTTTATAAATAGTTCGAAAAACCTCGTTTTTGGGGTTAGACTCTTTTATGTTAGACTCTTTGTTAGTAGACTTTTTGATATTAGACTTTTTGATTGATAGACATTTGGAGAATCTTTAGTTCTCTTGTTCAAGTATTGAAGGATTAATTTCAGTAATTGATACACTTTTTCTGGAACTGATTGTTGGTGCGCTTGTTGATTAATCAAGTGAAATTCTGGATTTTATTCTTTCTCATTAAAGTAAGTGCATGAATTCTTATATTAAATATATGAATATTGTGAATATGACTATGGGTAACTAAACTCCATAACTAGGGTTGTGGGGACCATGGGTGAATAATGAGATAAAACCTAACTAAAATAACAATTCTAGAATAGTGTCTTGCATGTATTGATAATTCTTTCGTTTAGAAGTCTTTTTAACGGATGGCCAACGTTAGAACTCGCCTTAATGCTACTTGCCGGACCAAGGAGGTAGATAATAGGAAAAGAATTATCAACATAGATTTAGTGTATACTATCTAATAGGCTAGT
>NC_028639.1:60592563-60599339 GCF_001406875.1 Solanum pennellii
TAAGGGTTAGTATAGCAACACACGTAGCCGGACCAAGGTGCGGAGTGAAATTTTTTATATGCCGGACCAAGGATTTAGAAATACATAACTTATCACTTTGCATGCAAGATACTAGGAAAGAATTGTTATAGTTAGAATTATCAAGTTAGGAACCTGTGGGGAACACTTAAACCCTAGTTACTTTTATTAATTGATTAAACTCCAAGATTTGAATCTGTTAGTTGTTTACTTTAATTTAGTTAGTTATTTTCATTAATTTAGAAATAAAACCCCCCTTTTATTGTCTTTTGTTTTCTAACGAAATAATTGATTAAATAATAGTAATAATAGATTAAAGTTAAGTCTGAACTATATTCCTCGTGGGAACGATCCCAACCTCATTAGTTGGGTTCTTTACTCGATACGACCACTTTACTTCTTATTTGAGAAGTAAGTTTGAGCGTATCAACTTTAGCCTAAAATAATATTGCATAGTTGCTGGAAATTTTAGTCACTCTTCAACTCATTTTCATCAACATTTTCACATGATTCAAAGGGTGCATTCATAAATCGTTTTGATACATTTTTAGGCGCATCTTTCATAAGTTTATTTGGCTAAAAGATTGTTATTAAATCAACCATATTTCATTACAATGAACATCACATTTTATACCCATTTCACACATAAAATACACATAATGAACTTGTTAATTCATACGTCTAACAGTGAGCTCATTCATTGCCAAAGTTCACTGCCGATGTGCACCCACACAGATCATTTTTTTTATCATACATTGCTTGTTATTTTCGTGATTTCACATACATAAACATATTCACATTCAATACGAAAACATCATACATGCCTAAATCTACCAGCACAAAATACCCAACCTACGAAGTCATTTGGGAGCTAGTGACAAGGACATGCAACGGGGGAACAACCTTAGTTTCAGAGTGAATATCTTGAATGGTAAGGGGCCTCTTGGAAAAGGGACCAAGAGAGAAGAAACCCATACCTTTTGACATTTAATCCACACACGACCTGCTGTCCAAAACCCTCTCCAATCACGTCCAACACCGAAACTTTCACCTATTGTCGACGGAACAACCCTCCCTTTTGCCTAACGTTTTTGGTTAACTTGCTTTCTTAGAATTTTCGTGTTTGTTCTTCAAGTGTGAAGAACTTTTGTTGTTAAACAGTTCTTGAGTTTTCTTTTGTTAGGCCGAGCGTGAGAGAATGAGAGTTGAGAGACGTGAAAGAGAGTTGAGTGACGTGAAAGAGATTTATTAGGATTAGGAGTGTAGGTTTGAATTTAGTCAAAGTAAGGTTTAATTTAATTAATAAAATCTGATTTATTTAGCTTAGGTGAAATGACTATTATGCCCTTACAAAAATTTAGATTTTTAATCAACAATTAAATCCTTAATTTGATGCTTCTAGTGGGGCTCGAACCCGAGTGACACCCCATTTGCGAAAATGGGTCACTTCGGGTCGCCCCAACCCAAATTTCTCTTTTAAATTAAATTAATTAATTAATTTATTAATTCCTCAGGGTAATTACAATATTACCCTTGGCCTGGAAAATACCATTTTACTCCTGAACCCTCAAAACTTAAAATTTCCTCTTTTAAGTCCGGTAAAGACTCTTTCGATGAAATCTTCGTTTTCGAGAGCCTCACATGGTTGGTTCCAACCTTTCCAAGCTCAACTAACTCCCCAAGTAAGTTGGCTTGATCGTAGTAAGGGTTCTGAGGTCTGGTTCTACGCGTATCAATCCGTGTGAACCTTGGTCTAATCGCAAGCATTCTTGACACCTTAAGTATTTATCCTATTCATTTTAGGGTTGTTACATTGGCCCTCTACTCCTTCTCCTTCTCTTTGTAGTGGTCAAGTTTGGAATAGGCAGTATAATGAATATGTGGTTTGGTTTGAACTGGGATGTCAAAAATGAATTTCAGAGGTAAGGGTTGAGAGTTTTGTGGAATTTGAGTGTCTTTTGCAGGGGTATGACACATGAAACGGGATGTTTGAGGAGTGTTGACATTTAAGCTTTGAAACGGAGGGAAAATTTAAGAGTTCTTTGTGTTTTGGTTTTGAAAGATGGGGAAAACTTGAGGATTTGGTATTCAAGTTCTGAAAAGGTTGTGGTGCTTGGTATGAACTGCTGGTGTGAGGAAGATTTGAAGTGGTTAGGTCGATGGTGGAAGGATTTTGAGTAGGGCTAGGGGGTGGATTATTTAGGAGATGCTTCGAGTTTCAAGTAAGAGAAGGAAAATGGAGTGGAAGTCTTCCATCGCTTGGAGTGTTGACATCGACACTCGGAATTGACAAATATTGATTTTTTTGGAGCTCAACCCTCAATTGAGAAATTTGTATCATCAACTGTGCAATTAACTCATTTTGTTCAACGGCAGGCAGTTGAACTATAATAACTTCCATCAGACCGGTATTCTCATTATTCTGGGTCATTCCTCCTCTCTTTCAACAAATTTCAATTGGCAAATTAATCTTTGGAAACTTTGAATGTTTAACAATTAATCAACACAAATCAATTTTGAGTATCTGACTAAGAAAACTAACTCAAACGAAAAATATGTTAGTTTGTGGAGGTAATAGGTAATACAAGATATCATACACAAAGTAATAAACACACAAGAGTTGCTTCATTTGAAGATAAATTATCCCACAAACATACGATATGACAGAATAGACAAAAACTTTTGTATTTAATTATTGAATTAGTGAATGAGAAAAGTCGATTTGAGTCGAGACAAAATTGATTGTATCTTTAGTTGACATACTTCTAATTTTTCGATTGATATGAAATTCGAATCTCATTGCAAGAGTTGAAAAGATAAAATTTCTCAAAATGGGGACGGAACTTTGAAGGCTTCCTACATATATCACGAGGGAGAATTCAGGTCCCACGTAGTTCGACCCACTTTAATTTCTTTTGATGTCGAGATGGCGAATTGACCTTTTCTTAAATGAGAGTAAAATTTGGAAAATTTAAGTTCAAACTTTTGTAGAAACTAAAGACTCAAAGAGCATTGGACACACTTTTGATAGTGACTGAATATTTGTGCTTAAAAGGTTCTAGAAAATAATATATTTTATTTCGAATGATAGGGCTAGAACATCTTCAAATAAAACAATGTAATCATCCAAATAATATAACATATACACAATTATTACGCGATCTAAACATATATGTGACCTTTTGTGCCAAGGGTAGGCCTAGCGATTTGAAGGATATATACGTCTTTTGAACCATTTCATTTCCCTAAAACCTAAATTTATACAAGTTTTATGAATAAACTGAATGGGCATACATAATAGGGAAAATGGGATATAAAATATTCAATCCCACACTGGGGTACAATCCTATACTATGCTTCCATGAAAGTATCTTCACTCTTGAACTTCTAGTCGTCTCCGGGTGACAACGTCTTCGGATAGTAGCTTGTGAAACTCTTTCTTCAACTATAATCTAATTCTTACCCCACTAAGACAATGATTTTTCAAACAACTTATACATCCTTCAAATTTAAACACATAAGTATGAACGTCGGTTTAAGCCGTGGACCGTTTTGGACTAAAGGTTGTCTCTCTATGGGTCCAAAACGCCTTGGGTGTTGGGTCAACTTAGTTTAAAATGCTCTAAATTCGGGATTTGGTTTAACTCTACCCTAGTTGACTAAGAGTGTCTTTTGAAAGACCGGGACCCAAGATGACAACCTAGGCTGGAATGCACGACAAACATTGGAAGCATGACGAACCAATAAATTGTCGATCATTCCGGAAAAGGGTCGAGTATAAAAAAGTATGATTGCGGTTCCGCAAAACCATCCATTAATATACTATACATACATATTGGAAGATGCCATGAATGCAATGCTAGTTATCAATTTAAACATATTAAACACAAAAAAATCATTTTAGCAATTAACAACACTTAGTCAAACAGTTAAATTTCATGGTTAGAACTTAATTATTCCCCAGAAGAGTCGTCATTTCTACTAAAATAATATAATAAAAAATAAAAATGACTAAGTTTCGAAAAATCAATTAATCTTATGATTTAAAAGATATTTATTTTCCAAATTAACAGAGTCTCCACTTAATTTTTTAGTAAAAATCAAGAAAATATTTTAAATTTTCAAAAGGATTTAAACAGATAAAATAAATTTGAAATTATAAGGGTTCCAAGTTAATATACATTCCGAGAAGGTGTTAGGCCCTCGGAATGCCCGCTAACTCGCGGTTGACCGGCAATTTGACTAAAATGACTTCAAACAACTTTTAAAATTTTAAACTAAAGTAAAAGAAAATACATTTTATTTATTTATTTATTTATTTTACTCAATCTTATTGTTATATTAGGGAAAATGAACTAGGGGAAATTTCTTAAGGGAAATAACTTAAGCGACAAGACTAGTAAATAAAACAAAACAAAGTAAAAATATAAATATTTTGATTTGCATATTTATAAAAAAAAGGGTGAAATCACTATCTATGAGAATTTAATTGAATTAAAGCATACAATAAAGAATGTTAATCAAACAATACAATATAAATAATAATAGAGGGGGAAGAAACAATCAGACTTGGACTTTTGGCCCAAACCCAATTAAATTGCACTTTTGGCCCACCTGTCCTAATCCTACAAATTTGCCATTAATTAGGGGTTTCAGCCTATTAGCCCTTTGGACCTGCTGAAATTGTTCAAGGGTTTTTGGCCTATTTCCGTTAGAAAAATCTCTGTATATATAGAACGTATGTTTCTGCACATGGACGGTATATTAGCCCATTTTTCTGTATATTGAATCGTATAACAAATGTGTACATTCAATATTGACTCTTGGGCGAACGAGTTGAAACTAGCTATTCCACCATCAGTGACTTCACGAGTATCCCCAAACTCGAATGAACCTGGGGGAGTGATGGACAGAAAGGGTGAAACTAAAACTTGAATCAAATTATTTTCTCTATTATTGGTGTGTTTTGAATTTAGTCTTTGTATCAATTTTGTGCTAAGCCGTTCTCTTCTGCCAATAAAAAAAAAGAAAAGAGAAAAAAACCCTAACACTGAAGGCAAAAAGGATTTATATAGAGGAAGAAATAGGGCACAATTTTGAGGGGGAAATAGGATGAATTTCGAAAATGAATTCGAAATTCCAAATTTGAATTCCCTTAAGAGATAAGGTGAAAAGTTTTCAATAGCACAATCCTTGTACAACTTTTTAAATGGAAAAATGAGGAGAGACGTCCGATTCTTTAGAGCAAGGATGCTAGAGGTGCGGGATCTTGACACCTAAAAATTCCCAAACTTTCTTCGTATGATAGAAGTGAGCAGAGGGACGCGCGATCTGTTGGACTTGGGTCGCGTTTCTGGGCTTCGATTTTGCACTGGATTCATTGGGTTCTTTGCGTTCATGATTTTTCTTCGTGAAGAAGAAGAACACGTCCAGGGTGGGTAAGGTATATATTTTGGAGTGGCTTTGTATGTATGTTGTATTGAGTTTCCTTTTGGAAGTGGAATAAGAGCATAATTGGGTTTGCTTTGTTGGGAATTAAGAGAATGGAATCGGGTTGGACAAAAATTATAAAGTTGAGTTGCTGGAAATTGGGAAAAAAGGCCCAAGATTTGGTTTGCCAATGGATTTAAAGATTTCACTAATAATAATAGGAATTAATATAAATTAATTAATGAGCTTCTTAATTTTAACAAAAATAAAATAATTAATTTAATTATAAACTAGTGATTCAAAAATATAACCATAATTTAAACTAAACTAATTTAATAGAACACTTATTAAAAGTAAAATCTTTTTGTGATGATCTTCAAATATTTATGAAATATATCAATTACATCTATAAAACTATATAAAAATATATTTACTAATTATAAATTATAAAAATCGACTAAGATTACTTAAAATGATTTTGGAAAGCATTTGAATTTTATAAAACTAATTATTCTAATTTTTTGGAAATTAAGAAGCTCATGAATTAATTCCTATTGGGGAGGGTCAAAATTGGGTGTCAACAGTGAGACCCTCGAATGGTTCCGTTGGATGTTTCGCAACAAACAATTTTTTGATTGGAGTCATTTTAAGGAGAGTTAGCCCTGTGTTTTAATACACAAACTTATGCAAACTCTCGTGCGGTGGACGCTCATATTACTAGTATTCTGATTTTGCTACAGAAGATGGAGGACAAATGTTCATCTGTATCTCAACAGGTCATAGTACAAGATACAAGTATTAGTGCGGATACAATCTTTAGCGGAGAAAATTTCCTTTGTCCGAAGAAAACTCAAGCCTTATGGATGACGTCGAGGACCATCCGGAGCTATTTAACACTTCTGCCAATAAAAAATTGGCCATAAGGACAATATGTTTGATGATGGGTGTGTTTGGTATGAAAGAAAATGTTTTCCTCAAAAACAAGTAGACTTATGACTTATTTTCTCATTTTTGGTTGGTGAGTAGAAAATATTTTTAGAAAAAATGATTTTTAGTGTTTGATTTATGAACGAAAAATATTTTTGAGAAATATCTTTTATTTTTGCCCAAAAAATATTTAGGGGGTGGGGGGAGGTTGGAGGCTTAATAGGGGGTGAAGAAATAAAAATTCAAGTTGAAAATAATTTCTAAAACTAAAATTATTTTTTTTGGGTGGGGGTGGGGGGTTAGCATGGAGTGGGTGGGTAGGATTAAAATAACAAAATTTGAAGTTGAAAATATTTTTAAAAAATAAAATGAAAATTTATTTTGGAAGGTGGGGTGGGGTG
>NC_028639.1:60600225-60615733 GCF_001406875.1 Solanum pennellii
GGGTGGGGTGAAAAAATAAAAAATTTAAATTAAAAATAATTTTTGAATATATTTTTTTAACAAAAAAAATATAATTTGAAGTTGGAGGAAAGTTTTGGAAAATGTTTTCCTTACTTTTTGAAGGGAAGTCATTTTCCTCGATTTGGGAATCATTTTCCAAAACTTTTAGCCCAACCAAACATGAGGAAATTGAAAAACCAAACACACTCAAAATGTCGATTGGAGTTCATCAAAGAATTGGAGAATACTTCTTCTGTATCTAGCCTTGTAGCTTATTCGGAAGATATTCAGTCACCTAAGGCATTCAACGAACTTTTTCATATTTGCTGCCCCAAGGTAGTCGCGGAGGTGCAATCCGATACTCCCATCAAAATGCTTGATGAAGAAGCATCAGGCCCTGAACGCAACAATGTCCAACTTTCGATGAATGTTCCCAAAAAATATGTCAAGGAGGTACATTATTGCTAATTCTCTGGATACTAACTCAAGTAAACAGAAAATTGAATTAGAAAACTTTAACGACATTTATCTTCGTGAGTTTTCTTTGGATCCTGTGATTATTAAGGAGCCATGTCATTGTAAAATTTTTCTGAAGATTAAAGATATAGTTTCACCGAGTATGTCTTTGGATGAAATGTTGCTTGTTGTGGATCATGGAAAATCTATAGATATATTCCATGGACACAGTGTTTTATATCAATTTTTTACTTAATCCTAATGTGGATTCCTCTATTGTATCTGTTCAAAGAAATGCAATGAATTTTTATGTATGGGATCCGTGGATTCATTTCAACACCATGGATCCAACAGGTTATACAAATACCGTAAATGTGTCTCTACTATAGTTGTTGGGATCTACTAACACGTTTGACTTCATTCTATTTGTTAATTGTACAACTCAAGTGTGGGGATCCTGTTGACAATCGTGTATGAATTCCTACGGTGTAGAAATATATGAAAATAAAATGATTGGTGTAGAGATTATTGGAATATCACTGACAATTGTGTATGAATTCATACACTGTGGCAATAATACTCATTTAGAAAATGAGGGATCACAATCTTCTCGTGATGTCTTGGACTCAACTACAAGTACCTCAAAATTGGTACCCATAGAAGATTGGAAAGCGCTTGTTAATTGTTTGACTCCACAACGGAGGACTATTACTATAGTCGTGATCAACAAGAGTTACAAAGAAGTTGTTGAGCAGTATTATCTGCAACATCTACAGGTGCATTTCGTGATGCAACGAGAAACAAAATTTTGGTTTCTACTTTTGTCATCGTCATATTATGAGCTTCTTCAACCTTACATGCATACTCTATTTGAATTGACCACTACAACATCAAACAAAGATGAGGATGTTGTTGTCACGCTCGGAGCCTACACCCTGGACGTGGTCGACACTCGAAGACCATTGCTGGCCCCAAGCGAACCCTTAGCCTAGCTTTCTTAACTCAGTGGAAAACTTACTCATCTCAAATAAAGAATTTAAAAACATTCTTATAAGATAATTTAAATAACTGTCTTGGCCAAAATGGCAATTAAGTCTCAATACTATAACATGCGAAGTATAAGATAAAAGAGACTTCAAAATTGAACTACTAGATTATCTATGAAGCCTCTAAACTGACTGAAATGAATATTAGGACAGACCCCACAACATACTGATGAACTAAGCTAGAAAAGCAAATGAAAAGGATGTTCTCAGGAATGCAAGGAGGCTCACCACTGACTCTGGAGCTCAATCTGGATCAACAAAGTGCTGCGTGCTGATCCTGGTTACCTGCGTTTGCATCAGAAAATGATGCAGGCCCACTGGGCATCAGTACATTGAATGTACGAGTATCCGAGTTGGATTTCTAAACACAACTAATAGGCTTGAAATGGAGTAAGGATGAACTTACCTTGGCTCAAGTTAACTAATAAGATAACAACTCAATATTTATCAATAAGCACATATGCAATATATATATATATATATATATATATATATATATATATATAAAACTGGTAAACAGGGTAAACTCTTAGTTCATTAAAGATGAAACAATAATAAACTCACATTACTTATATATGAAAGCAATATAGTTTTCTGTGGGAGTTTTTCTAACCGATAACCATCACTATGAGCCTACGTGATGATACATCGTCTCGTCCATGCTGCCAGAACTTTCCTATACTTTGCCGTCGCATAGGACACCCTCAACCTAGTGGACCCACTGGATAAACTTACGTAATCATCTAAAAAGTATGACACGTTCATACCCATGATGGCTACATGGTTTACATGGGGACTTGAGTAATCTGAACTCTCATTCCCACATCGGTGCTCAATACTACTCCCAAAACCCCACTGGATAAACTTACGTAATCATCTAAAAAGTATGACACGTTCATACCCATGATGGCTACATGGTTTACATGGGGACTTGAGTTATCTGAACTCTCATTCCCACATCGGTGCTCAATACTACTCCCAAAACCCCACTGGATAAACTTACGTAATCATCTAAAAAGTATGACACGTTCATACCCATGATGGCTACATGGTTTACATGGGGACTTGAGTTATCTGAACTCTCATTCCCACATCGGTGCTCAATACTACTCCCAAAACATACTTTAGCTCATACTTTTTATAAAATTTCCTTCCTTAGGGTTGAGATATTTTATTTAACCCTTTAGCTTTAAGAAGCTCCTTTTTGGAAACAATGTTCCCCTCTTTAGTTCAAAACTCTTTTGGAACTTTTTAGTTCCTTTTTAACTTAAATGTGAAACATTTATCAACTTTTAGGGAATACTTAGTCCCCCTTACAACTTTAGAGAAATGAACTCAATTATTGCTTTTGACTTAACTTGAAACTTTAACTCTTAGTGAATACTTACTTCTCTTATAACTTATGAGAATTTAATTCAGCTCTTGTTCTTTACTCAACTAGTAACTTGAGCCTTAAAACAAAGTTAAAATGATTGTTTAATACTCTTTGAAAACTTTAAGAACTCACTTTGACTTACTTCTTAACTTTTAAACTCGACTCTTAACTTCTTTTACTATGATTTAGCTTCCCTTGAATTGGATTATAGATTCAAGGATCATGATCTCATGTTTATGGATGATTTCATGATGTTTAGAGTTTAGATGTACTGTAGAGTGTTGGAATCAACTAGAAATGAAAGGTACATCACTTAGGAACTAGTATGATAAGGTAGGGAAAGAACAGGGCCTCCCCGGGGTCTTGGTGCAATGAGAGGCGCGGGGAGCTAGGGCCTGTTTGACAAACCCTTGTATGGGCCGCTCTGGCTGGCGCGACGCGGCAGGGCCTGTCAGACAGAGCCTGCCCTGAGGGCTTTGGCAGGCACAACACCCCAAGGTGCTATCTGACGGGACCTACAACTTTTCTTCTCCTTTTTTCATCTCTAAACCTCCTAAATTTCCATGGATCCCACCCCACACACTTAGGATCCCTAAATACCTCATTACCCAATAAATTAGACCCGAAAACAATGCGGAAACATCAATTAAACCTACTAGAGATCAACTACAATTCAACCAACAAGAACTTCACAACTTTTCATCAAGAACTTCAAGATTTTCATTCAAACAAACTCTAATTTGATGTATTGAATCAAATTGGGGTATGGGTGAAGGACCCAACACCGAATGGTCTCACATACCTTAATAGGGATCACCCCTAACGAAATCCACGCAACAATCTTGGCTTTTTTTGGACAATTTCTTGATCTTCCTTATCTTTTATTTTTCTCCCAAGCCCTAAGTGTTCTAGGTTTTTCTAAAACTGATTTGGGAGTTGGTTTTATCCCTAATATAACCTTAAAACGAATTAGAAAATACTAGGGTAAAATGACAATTTTGTCCTTACTAAAATTCGTGTTGGATTTTCCTCATCTCAACAGCCCAACATCCGAAAGACATATCTCCATCACACGACCTCGATATTTTTCCAAACTCAGACGGCTTTGGAAAGATCATCCCAAGGTCTTTCCAGCCATATAAAGAACTCATCCAAACTCATCCTGATCTGGATGTTATGGCTGTTTGAAACTGACCAAAACTCACTTTTGAAAGTTGAAAATTTTCCAAATATCCCTACTTATTTCCAAAAATGATTATTTGTTGGTTTCTTATCTTAATCTTAGTTATTTCAAGTTACGAGATGTTACAATATTTCCCCCTTGGGAACATTCACCCTCGAATGAGAATTTTTTCACTAAGCTAAGAGTAGTAACATCATTTCAACACTCAACAACCAAAAGCAAGTAATAACCTGCTTTTACATAGCCTTATAAAGTGCTAAGAAGAGAATTCAGTACCTTGATCTGCATCCTCTCCGGATTCAAAGAGATGTAGATCTCTCTTCTTCATATCCTCCTCAACTTCCCAAGTTGCTTCTTCAACGAATTAGTTCCTCCAAAGGACCTTGCCTAAAACAACTTCCTTTGTCCTCAACTTGCGAACTTGATGATCCAAAATCTGAACTGGAATTTTTTCATAGGATAGGTTATCCTTAATACCAACATTCTCTGTTGGTACTATCAATGAAGGATCACCCAATCATTTCTTCAACATAGAAATACGGATTACCAGATGAACCACCGCTAAACTCTTGGGGTAGCTCCAACTCATAAGCCACATTACCCATTCTCTTGGAGATTCTATAAGGTCCAATATACCGGGAACTAAGTTTTCCCTTCTTACTAAACCACATAACTCCTTTCATGGGTGAAACCTTAAGATACACCTAATCATCTACCTCAAACTCTAATGACCTTCTCCTAACATCTGTGTAGGACTTTTGGCGACTCTGTGCCGTCTTCAATCTTTTTTGAATCACTTTCACCTTCTCCATAGCTTGGTGAACTAGATCTGGTCCTATCAACCCTGCTTCACCAATTTCGAACCACCCCATAGGAGATCTGCATCTTTTCCCATAAAGAGCTTCATATAGAGACATTTGGATGCTCGAATGGTAACAGTTGTTGTAAGCGAACTCAATGAGAGGTATTTGATCATCCCAACTTCCTTTGAAGTCGATCCCATAAGCTCTTAACATGTCTTCTAAAGTATGGATAGTATTCTTTGCTTGTCTATCTATCTAAGGATGAAAAACAGTACTCAAATTCACCTTTGAACCTAAACCTTTCTGGAAAGATTTCTAGAATTGTGTAGTAAATTGTGAACCTCTATATGAAATAATAGAGATGAACTCCATGAAGTCTTACCACTTCTTAAAGGTACAACTTAGCATAATCCTCGACCGAATAGGTAGTCTTTACCGGCAAGAGATGGGCTGACTTTGTCATTCTGTCGACAATCACCCAAATAGATTTATGTTGCCTTCGAGATCTTGGCAAGCCTGTGATGAAGTCCATATTAATCATCTCCCACTTCCATTCTGGAAGTTCTATATTTGAGCTAAACCTCTAGGCCTTTGGGCTCCACTTTCAGTTGCTGACAATTTGAACACTAGGCAACAAACTCAGCGATATCCTTCTTCATACCTTTCCACCAATATACCTCTATCAAATCACGGTACATCTTGGTGGAACCCGGATGAATGGAATATCTGGAGCTATGCACCTCCTCCAAGATCCTCTCTTGGAGTCTATCCACCTTAAGCACACATAATTTGCCTTGGTACTTCAGACACCATCTCCCCCTTGTTCAAAGGTCAATACTCTTTGCTTATGGACACTTGCCTTCAAGTAAAGCAAAATAGGGTCTTGGTCTTGCTTCTATTTTACCTCTGACACTAATAAGTATTCATCCCCATTAGTCACCACTATGCCTCCATTTGTGGAATCCATAAGTCTGACTCCCAAACGTGCGAGTTTGTGTACATCTTTATCTAACTCCCTCTACTCTTTCTCGACATGGGAAGTATTTCCCATGGACAATCTGCTTAAGGCATCAACAACCACATTAGCCTTACCTGGGTGGTAAAGAATACTCATTTCATAATCCTAGAAAAACTCCAACCACCTTCTCTGTCTGAGGTTGAGTTCTTTATGAGTAAACACATACTGGAGTCTCTTGTGATCAGTGAATATATCAACATAAACACCATACAAGTAGTGACACCATATATTCAAAGCAATCACCACTACAACCAATACTAAGTCATGAGTCGAATAATTCTTCTCATGAATCTTCAATTGTCTGGAGGCATAGGCTATAACCTTGCCATTTTGCATCAACACACAGACCAAGCCAACTCTTGATGAATCACAATACACTACAAAGCCTTGAGTACCCTCTGGTAAGGTTAAAACTGGAGTGGTAGTCAATATCTTTTTCAACTCCTAAAAGCTTTTGTCACAAACTTCAGACCATTGAAACTTGACCGTCTTCTGAGTTAGCTTGGTCAATGGAGAATATATAGATGAGAATCCTTCAACAAATCTACTACAATCCCCAGCCAAGCCTAAGAAACTTCTAATATCTATCGGAGATATGGTTCTAAGCCAACTCTGAACTGCTTCAATCTTCTGAGTGTCAACTCGAATCCCTTCACCAGAAATAATGTGGTCTAAGAATGCCACAGACTTAAGCCAAAACTCACACTTGGAGAACTTGGCATATATCTCCTTATCCTTCAATGTCAGAATGATCCTTAGGTGACTAGCGTGATTTTCTTCATTCCTTGAATAAAGCAGTATGTCATCAATAAAGACGATGACAAATAGATATAAATAAGGTCCGAAATTCTGTTCATGAGATCCATGAATGTTGCAGGTGCATTCGTAAAACCAAACAACATAACCAAAAATTCATAATACCCATACCATGTTCTAAAACATATGATAGCCTAATCTGAGGTCAATCTTTGAAAAGCAAGAAGAACCATGTAGTTTATCGAAGAGTTCATCTATCCTTGGAAGAGGATATTTATTCTTGATGGTAACCTTATTCAATTAACAGTAGTCTATACACATCCTAAGGGACTCATCCTTCTTCCTAACAAACAAGACTGGAGCGCCCCAAGGTGAGACACTTGGTCGAATGAAGCCTTTATCTAAGAAATCTTTCAAATGCTCTTTTAGTTCTTTTAACTATGCTAGTGTTATTCTGTATGGCGGAATAGAGATAGGACGAGTATCTGGGATGATATCTATGCCAAAGTCTATATCTCTTTTGGGAGGGACTTGGGGTAGATCATCAGGAAAGACTTCTGAAAACTCACTGACTATAGGAACTGACTGAAGGAAAGGTAGCTTAACACTTGAGTCATTAACTTGGACTAAGTGATAGATACACCCCTAGAAACTAACTTTATCGCCTTAATGTACGAAATGAAACGACCCTTAGGCACTGTTGATCTACTAGTCCACTCTATGACTGGCTCATTAAGATTTTGAAACTTGACAACTCGAGTTCTGCAATCCATCGATGCATAATAGGCATGGAGCCAGTCCATACCTAGAATGACATCAAAATCTACCATGTATAACTCTATTAAATCAGCAATGATACTCTTGTGATTGATGGAACAGGACAATCATGATAAACTCTTTCCGCTAGAATAGATTCCCCAACAGGTGTAGAAACACAGAAGGGTTCACAGAGTTTTTTCAGGAAGAATCTCAAACTGATTTGCAACATAAGGGGTTTTTTAAGTAAATACTTTGATAATACCCGTGACAACATCTGGAGAGTTCTCTTGTTCTTGGCAATTATTGAGAGCATACAAGCGGTTTGTTCCTCCGCCAGTACCATAAGTAGCTCCCTTAGGTGAAGCCCTGCCTGGTGGAGAAGCTGATGAAGACTGAGCTCTATTGCCTGGATTTCCACCAACTTGCTTATTCTTGGGACACTCTCTCATGAAGTGACCCTCTTGACCACACTTCAAACAACCTATCTGGCCATTACGGCAATCTCCAGGGTGGTTTCTACCACACTTAGTACATGTAGGAGCCCTACTTCTTCATTGTGCCACACTACCTTGAGACTAAGCTAGTCTCATCTTGAAGTGTTGTGAATTTTGGCCACTATACTCACCTCGGTTTCTGGGGCGCAGGTGCACTAGCAGATTGTGGTGCATGCCCCTTTGATTTGTGAAATTGTGGTCTACTTGAACCACCCTTCTGTTGACCACACTCACTCCCAGTCTTCTCTTTCTTGTTTCGGTATTCCTCTCTGTCCCTCAGCTTCTTCTCTTCAACTTGATGCACATAGACCATTAGCCTAGATATGGCCATGTCACCAATCAACAGCCCAACGCACGATCCAACCCAGCAATAAACAAGCTCATTCTGCTCCTCATATCTTTCACCATCTCCAGAGCATAGCAAGACAGTTGGGTGAACTTCAACCCATACTTATGAACACTAATGGAGTCCTGTTTCAAAGTGAGGAACTCGCATACCTTTTCATCATTCAGTTCTCGAGGAAAGAACCTCCTTAAGAAGGCTTCTTTGAAACAATCCCAACTTAAAGGTGATGCGTCCTCAGCTCTGCCTTCCTTCCATTGGCCAAACCAGGTTCTAGCCATACTCTTCAGTTGATATGCATCTAATTCAACCCTCTCATTATTAACCACGTGCATCATCTCAAACACTTTATTCAATTCTTCCACACAGTTTTCCAGATCCTCAACAGTGCTTAATCCGGTGAAACTAGGGGGATTCATTCTCAGAAAATCACGAACCCTTGAGGTGTCAGCCCCTTCTTGTCGAGATCCTCTATATTGCCCAACTTGGTTGGTTACTACTTGACATAACATCCGGATAGCTTCCCGGAATTTGGCATTTGTAACCTCTCCTCGGGGTTGCACATCCAGTACATTAGAAACCTCTTGATTATTGACATTTTCTCAGGCTGGTCGACCTCTGACTACTCTTCGTGAAGGCATGATGATCTGAAAATACACGTAAGCATGAATTAGAGAGAGACTTTTGGAGATAAACTCTACGCACGAAAGAATGTGAAGAAGTGAAATGTTCTTAAATGTGGTAGCCTCCTAATCATAGATGTGGCGCACTTCACACCGATGACTAAAACTCTACAGTAACGGCTTCATAAACTCCCTAGGACTCTTGAACCTTGTCCTCTGATACCAAGTTTGTAACGCCCGGACCCTACACCCTAGACATGGCTGGCTCGAAGACCATTGCTGGCCCCCAAGCGAACCCTTAGTCTGGCTTTCTTAACTCAGCGGAAGACTTACTCCTCTCAGATAAAGAATTTAAAAGCATTCTCATAGGATAACTTAAATAACTGTCTTGGCCAAAATAACACTTAAGTTTCAATACTGTAACATGCGAAGTATAAGATAAAGGAAACTTCAAATCTCAACTACTACATTGTCTATGAAACCTCTACACTGCCTGAAATCGATGTTCGGACAGACCCCACAACATCCTGATGAGCTAAACAAGAAAAGCAAATGAAAAGGATGTCCTTCGGAATGCAACGAGGCTCACCACTAACTCTGAAGCTCAATTTGGATCAATGAAGTGTTGCATGCTGATCCTGTTTACCTGTGTCTACATCATAAAACGATGCAGGCCAATTGACATCAATACATTGAATGTACGAGTATGTGAGTTGGAGTTCTAAACGCAACTGATAGACTTGAAATGGATTAAGGATGAACTTACCTTGGCTCAACTCAACTCATAAGATGACACCTCAATGTATAGCAATAAGGACATATGCAATATATATATATATATATATATATATATATATATATATATATAGTGAAACAGTGTAAACTCTTACTTCATTAAAGATGAAGCAATAATAAACTCACTTTATTTATATATGAAAGTAATATAGTTTTTTGCGGGAGTTTTTCTAACCGATAACCATCACTATGAGCCTAAGTGGAGATACATCATCTCATCCACGCTGCCAGAACTGTCCTACACTTTTCCGTCGCATAGGACACCCTCAACCTAATGGATCTACTGGCTAAACTTACGTGATCAACTAAAAAGTATGACACGTTAATACTCATGATGACTACATGGTTTACATGGGGACTTGAGTTATTTGAACTTTCATTCCTTCATCGGTGCTCAATACTACTTCAAAAACATACTTTTTCTCATACTTTTAATAAAACTTCCTTCTTTTGGGTTGAGATAATTTACTGAATCCTTTAGCTTTAAGAAGCTCCTTTTTGGAAACAATGTTCCCCTCTTTAGTTCAAAACTCTTTTGGAACTTTTTAGTTCCCTTTTAACTTAAATGTGAAACATTTATCAACTTTTAGGGAATACTTAGTCCCCCTTACAACTTTAGAGAAATGAACTCAATTCTTGCTTTTGACTTAACTTGAAACTTTAACTCAGCTCTTGTTCTTTACTCAACTGGTAACTTGAGCCTTAAATCAAAGTTAAAATGATTGTTTAATACTCTTTGAAAACTTTAAGAACATACTTTGACTTACTTCTTAACTTTTAAACTCGACTCTTAACTTCTTTGACTTTGATCTTAGCTTCCCTAGAATTGGATTATAGATTCAAGGATCATGATCTCATGTTTATGGATGATTTCATGATGTTTAGATGTACTGTAGAGTGTTGGAATCAAATAGGAATGAAAGGTACATCACTTAGGAACTAGTATGAAAAGGTAGTGAAAGAACGGGTCTCTAGGGGGTTTTAGCGCTCTGAGAGCCGCGGGGCGCCAAGGCCTTTCGGACAGACCCTGGTATGGGGCACTCTGGCTGGTGAGGCACGCTAGGGCCTGTCAGACAGAGCTTGCCCTGAGGGGCTTTGGCAGGCGCGGCGCCCCAAGGTGCTATCTGACGGGACCTCTAACTTTTCTTCTCCATTTTTCATCCCTAAACCTCCTAAACTTTCATGGATCCCACCCCAAACACTTAGGATCCCTAAATACCTCATTAACCAATATATTAGACTCGAAAATAGTCCGGAAACATGAATCAAACCTACTAGAGATCAACTACAATTCAACCAACAAGAACTTCACAACTTTTCATCAAAAACTTCAAGATTTTCATCCAAATAAACTCTAATTTGTTGTATTGAATCAAATAAGGGTGTGGGTTAAAGGATCCAACACGAATGATCTCACATACCTCGATAAGGATCACCCCCGACGAAATCCACAAAACGATCTTGGTATTTCTTGGACAATTTTTATCTTCCTCCTTTTTTCTCTTTTCTCCCAAGCCCTAAGTGTTCTAGGTTTTTCTAAAACTAATTTGGGACTTGATTTTACCCCTAATATAACCTTAAGACGAATTAGGAAATACTAGGGTGAAAAAACTATTTTGCCCTTACTAAAATTCGGATTGGATTTTCCTCAGCTCAATAGCCCAACTTCCGAAAGGCATATCTCCCTCATATGACCTTGGATTTTCGCAAAATTGGTGGAGTTGGAAAGATCTTCCCAAGGGATTTCCAACCATATAAAGAAATCATACAAACTCATCCTGAGCTGGAAGTTGTGGCCATTTGAAAATGACCAAAACTTACTTTTGAAAGCTGGAAATTTTCCATATTTCCCTACTTATTTCCAAAATGATTATTTCTTGGTTTCTTAGTTGACTCTTAGTTATTTCAAGTTATGATATGTTACAAATTGTTGCCTTTCAAGCAATTGAACTCTGGAGTAAAGTCCCTAAATTAGATGGTTTCCAATGCTGCAAAAAGAATTCCAGTTTTAGATAGATAAATCTTTTGCTGCTTCGTCTTAAAACATAAATTTTCTAATCAAAAGAAGAGGAGTTGATTGTTTCTCTCCATGTCATTTTTGAACAAATACAGGCTCAAATTGCAACACAATTAACAAAAATTTCACAAGACCAAGTGGTGAGTTTTTTTTTTACTTGCTCCATATGTGCCAATACGACATTTCGGAGTCTTAATGGTTGAGTACATTATGTTGGGGTCAAGATGCACCATTAGTGAAATAGCAAGCATTGTAATGTGTGGGAAAATATCATATGTTTTGGAGCGAGAGGTGCATATGCCTCTCTGGATTATTTTGTCATATGGGGTGGCTTGCAATTACTTTTGGTAGGAATATTTTGTGGTTTGACATTGGGAATGTGCTGATGTGTTACGACGTTTGGGTTATTTTGTTCATGATACTGACATATACAATTGACATACCACCTAAGCATCTCCCCAACACTCATTCCCGGTCATTGTCAAACAACTAATGCTATGTTGCGGGGGATCACTTATAGTACAACTTTTCAACCTATTTTTAGTACAAGAATCTCATAGATAGATGACCAAGGCTACAGACTGGAAAACATGCACAACTTCTCTTCAACCATTTAGGAGGAACATTGCCTATATATCACCAATTACTTCAGTAAAAGAATTCATATCAATCCTTCAAATACTCTTTAAGGCTAAGATGCTTGATTTTCTCAAAAGGAAATATGCTTGTTCTGGGCTATTGGTAGTTGGATTAGTGGTATTTCATCAAATTGAGCAGGTTAAGGTTGCTGCATATTATGCAATTATATTTGTACCTGTACCTGAAAAGTATATAAGGTTGTTGCATATTATGCAATTATATTTGTACTTGTACCTGAAAAGTACATATCATTCTTGTCCATTCTTAAAGGGTATGAGAAAAACATTATATGCACTGGTATTGTTAGAACGTACGGGACTATTGATTTCCTTATGATACCCAAATGAACCTGCCAACTAGTGGCTTTTGCAACTATGGAAATTTCCATAGCTACATCTAGCTTATGACATTTCTTTGTTGTTGGATTTCCTTACTTGAACCTTGAGGACAAGGTTCTTATTGAGGATGAGAGTACTTTTATGAATCAAGTCCATCCCAATGTGGATACCAGGATCATGAAAGTATTTATTGGCCGACAAAAGCTATTGGGCCGATAACAAATTGTTATACCCCAAAATTACAGACTAAATTAGAGCCAAGAGTTAGGGTTCTAGAGTGTGATGTGTAGAAATTTAATCGTAGTTGCGACCTTATATGCTTAGAATGGGATTTTAGTGGTTGAACATCAAGACATGTATTTAACCTAGTAATCTAGATGACCTTAGGAAGGTTGGTGGAGCATGAAAAGTGCAAGAACCAAGGAAAAAGGGCAAGCCTTGGCCAAAGGGCCAAGCCTGTCCCACCTTGGCAAGACACTACCCAAGGGGTTCACGACCAGTGGTGTGGACCACAGTCCGTGAAGGGGTCCGTGCACATGCCTTAGAGTCTTGGGAGGCCAGGTCAAGTGGCTAAGACACTGCCCCAAGTTCACGAGGCACTTTACGAGCCGTCCAAGTGACAACGGCCCGTCAAAGTGCCAGTGAAGGTGCCTTGCGTTTGGGGTGTTCTAGGGTGTTGAATGGTTTGGGGAGATACTCGAAAAGGGACAACGGGAACCACCACGAACCGTGTTACCCTTCACGAGCCATCCGAGTGGTCGTGGAACCTGGGACAAGGCTGCCTAGTCGAGGGCTTATATATATATATATATATATATATATATATATATATATATATGTATGTATGTATGTATGTATATATATATAAGTCATTAACCACCCTAATTAAGTCATTCTAAATAAAAACCTCCAAATAACTCTCTCAATAATTCTCTCTCTAGAAAGAACCACTAAGCTTTGAAGAAGAAAAGAGAGAAGAAGAGAAGGGAAAGGTCAGCATCTTAGGTCGATTTCTCCCCAATGATTCAACATTGTTGAAGGTATGTTAAGATCCTTTATCCATGGTTTCTTCCACCCATGGATCCTCATAGTTTCCCCCAGTTGTGAATCCAAAATATCCCACTCTAGCTAGGATTGTGATTGCATTGTTGGTAAGGCTTGATTGGGACTCCAACCTAGTAGATAGCATTCAATTATGTGAATTCCTTGATAAGACCTAATCTAAGTTGATGATGGTGATCATGGTGGGTTTAAGCCATTAATGGTGAAATTGGAGGTTTTTGGGAAGCCTTCCTAAATCAATGTCTTGAGTGGTAATTAATCAAAGTTAGGGTCATGTGAATATGAATTAAACTAGAACTTGTTGATTAGGATTGATCTTGACTTGTAAAGTTGAATTGATCCCTAAATATGAATTATGGATAGATTCACCTAGTATTGAAGAATGTGATGAGAATGGCTTGAGAAGAAGCTTATTACTTGAGTGTCTTGTAATCTTGATATGAATAAGGATAATCAAGTAAAGTTTGTGATCTTAGGTTGTTGCACTGACTATAGATTTAGGGCTTGAATAGATGAAAGTTATAGAATCACTTGAACATGGATGCATTGTCAAGGCATCCTTCCATGAGAAAAAATGTTAAGCAAGGCTCAACAAGTGAACCTTAGGGTGTATTCTTCACTCCAAGTGGATATGCCAATGAGAGGGAGTGTCACACTAGAAAGGGTTCTGACTCCAAGAAGAGAGGAGAGTTGCACCTAGTTGATGTGAGGACTATCCAGGTTAAAATGGGAACTCTTACATAGTAAAGTGTGGGTTTTCCCAAAGTTAGGTCTCATGAGATGGATCATTCACATAATTGAGTTAAGGTTTTCTAGATCTCCATATTCTATGGACTAAGACATGCTTGAGAAACATCTCATAGTGTTAAAACCATAATGAACTAAGACTTATTAAATGAAGTAATTCATAGGGTTCATGAATGTGGATGAAATTAGACATACCAAAAATGGTATCTCATAGTGTTCATGAGTCTAGATGGACTTAGACATGCTTAAGATAGTATCTCATAGGGTCCATGTGAATAAGGAACTTAGACATACTTAATGAAGTATATCTTAAGGTTAAACTTAATAATGAAATAAGATTTTCTTGAGATGGAGTACCTCATAGGTTTTTAAAAGTTAAAGAGAGGAACTAGGTTCCAAACTAAGAAGATCTAGTAAAATACTTAGCATGATTAGTATTATGGGATGCTATGAGTGCATTGCACAAAATATGACTTAGGGTCACTTAAGAGTAGCCTTGAGATAGGATTGGACTAAAGTTTCCTTTCCTAGTTATAATTGACTAAAGATGAGAAGTTAGGAAAGTGAAGTTATCATCGAGGCCAAAGGAGGGTGGATGTGACTAGGATAACTTCAAGGCTATGCTTAGTGTTTAGGGTAGTATGGCATGTCTTTCATACATTACACAAGTGTGTGATATACCGTGGTTTCACGGTATAATTAATACTTTTTCCTTAAGTTTAGTGTGTCCGAAAGCCTTTTTTCTGCTAATTTTGATATAAGTTTCTATTTGTTTTGCAGGAAATCTGTCCAAAGCTGAATGCGGAGATTTTGAGCGAAAAAATGCAGAAGAGACCACCTACGGAGCTTATGACGGTCCGTCGTGCCTGTGACGGTCCGTAGGTGGAAGCGTAGTGCAGCTGCTGAAGGAAGATGGGGAAGTCTGACCAAGTGTGGGATTACGAAGCTTGTGACGATCCGTCATGGCTGTGACGGTCCGTCCTGCAGGTTCGTCGTGAAGTTCAGAGAAGTGATCCCAGTACCCAGATTCCGAGAGTTGAAGTATTTTGGAACG
>NC_028639.1:60616024-60634035 GCF_001406875.1 Solanum pennellii
CTTTGTCATTGATTGCAAGTGATTTTTGGTGATTAATCAAGCAACCTTTTGGATTTTATTCTTTCTCATTGAAGTAAGTACATGAATTCTTATTTAATATATTTGAATATTGTGTTTATGGCTATGAGTAACTAAACTCCATAACTAGGGTTGTGGGAACCATAGGCAAATAATGAGATAAACCCTAGCTAAAATAACAATTCTAGAATAGTGTCTTGCATGTATTAATAATTCTTTCGCTTAGAAGTCTTTTTAACGGATGATCAACGTTAGAACTCGCCTTAATGCTACTTGCCGGACCAAGGAGGTAGATAATAGGAAAAGAATTATTAACATAGATTTAGTGTATACTATCTAATAGGCTAGTATTGATTGGTACGAGGTAATAACTTAGTCAAATATCGAATACGATGCTTAATATGAGGTAAAGATAAGGGTTAGGATAGCAACACACGTAGCCGGACCAAGGTGCGGAGTGAGATTTTCTAGATGCCGGACCAAGGATTTAGAAATACATAACTTATCACTTTGCATGCAAGATACTAGGAAAGAATTGTTATAGTTAGAATTATCAAGTTATGAACCTGTGGGGAACACGTAAACCCTAGTTACTTTGATTAATTGATTAAAATCCAACTTTCAAAACTGTTAAGTGTCTCCTTCAATTTCGTTAGTTATTTTTACTCATTAGGAAATACAAACCCCCCTTTTTATGTTTTTACTTTCTAAGGAAGTCATCAACCGAACAATAGTAATAACAGGTTGAAGTTAAGTCTAGACTATTTTCCTCGTGGGAACGATCCCAACCTCACTAGTTGGGTTATTTACTTGACACGACCGCTTTACTTCTTATTTGAGAAGTAAGTTTGAGCGTATCAGTGTGTATTTAGGTTACTTAGAAGTATGGTGCTATTAAGGTGGGGATGACCAAGGGTCAATTATGTTGATGTGATTATGTCTTATTTCATAGGCTCATTTATTATGTCTTAGGTTGACTTGTATTTATATGATGCTTATGTTGTAGATTTATGTTATTGATATGTTATTGTCTTTTGTGCTTATGTCTTATGTTGACTAACCATTTGAGATGCTCTAATGATGTTATGTTAGCTTTAGTACTTATTACTCTTTTGTACTAACACATATTGCCTTCATTCTAATCAAATGTAGGGTTGGAGCTTTGAGTTGCTATTGGAGGATTTCTAGAGGATTGAAGATTTTGGTGAGTCCTCATAACTTCGAAAACAATATCCACTTACCTTTATGTCATTTATTTTTATGTTAAGACTTTGTATGGGTTGCGTCCCAAGATTATTTTTCAAAGTTCAATACTCATGTCAAGTTAGATGGTCTGAGACAAAAGAGTTAAAAAAGGATTTTGTTTGCGATTTATAAAAATGACTTCGACCGTATATCTTAAAGTTTTAAATTCTTCCATATTTTCTAATGCCTATGTGATAAATGAATGCTAAGGGATTGTACAAGACCTCTTCAAGGTCGAGTGCGTCGTGTTACGATTTGGGGGTGCTCCGGGTCATGGCACATGTGATTTGGGGATTATACAAATTGTTAAGAGAAGAAGCTTCTCATACCCTTCTATCCATCTTTGTAATTTTTTATCTTCTTCCCCTTTGATTACATTCTGAGTTTCGCTTAAGGATCTATAGCGGTTACTTGCTTGTTGTGTCCATTTCTCAATTGTATTTTGTATTGTCAACGATTATTATAGATATATCCTTGTTGTGTGGTAACTTGAGTTGTTACATTCAACTTGATTCCTTCATATCTTGAAACTAAGCCAAATTAGTTTGGAGATTCTTGTCCATAAACTTCTCTAATTTTTGTTCTATGTTGTCGCCGCCAAAATTTAGTCACGATCAACATTCGTCCTGAAAGGATAAGAGGTTGTTATAAATCTGATTTTTAAGCCTGGAGTCGAATCCTATATAGAACTAAGTTTAGCTATAATTGTTTTTATATCAATAGCAAACAGTTAAGTTCAAACAATTCAAAGAATTTTAAAGATTGGGAGTTCTAATTTGTACATACCTAACTAACAAATATTAAAGCAGAAAAATCAACTAAATTGGATAAGGTTGAAAACAAGATTAAGAAAGACTAGAGTTTGATATCTCCAATTATTTTTAGCTATAATCTCACTAACTTGAGAAAATGAAACTTGGTTTGGTTTTTGGTGACAGATTGACCAAGAGATGGTCAAATCCTATTTAAAATGTAGTTAAGTAAATTTGGGACCAAATTAACATTTTCAAAACTTTCTAATCTTTTATAAAATACAAAAAAGCACTTCATTTTTCAACTTTTATAATTATATCCAAACTATTTTTTATAAAAAAGTAAATGAAAATAGGATTTTCTCTTCTTCTTCTCCAAATATTCTCCTCTCTTCTTCTTCCTCCTTAGAAAATCTGAAAATCCGATTATCAAAATAAATATTCTCCTCCAGTATCTTATTTTCCTCTCCATCTCCGGTCGTGACTCTCTTCTCTTTCTAAACTGAAGATTGTGTTCGACTTAAAATGAGTAAGTCTTTTATTTTAGAGATTTTACAATTTTGGAACAATACTAAGCTTTTTGGGTTAATTAAGAATAAATCGTTCTATAGATGTGAAAAATGAATAATAGTGTAATAGTAACTGTTATTTATTGTTTTAGAAAGAAAATTAACAAACCCAAAAAGCCCTAATTGAGAAAATGTATATGTAATGTTAACATTCTGTGAAAATTCATGTTTTATTATTTTTGTTGTTCTTTTTGTGACCATTTTGTTCATATGAAAGAAATATAGTCTTGTTCAGTTGTCCAACATATATTTGAAGTGTAGGAGGTTGAAAAAATCTATTTATCAATTACTATCTATAATTAGTGAAAGAAAAAAAATAATAACTACTATTCTGTATCACACTCAAATCCAAAAGGCAAGGAGAACAAGAAGGAGACGGAAAAGCACCTAGAGAAGGAGAAGGAGAAAGTGAAAAAGAAAGCAAAAGAGAAAGAGAAAAAAGTCGAAGTCGTCAATTGTGATGTGAAGCAACAATATCCACCATTGATTAGATTGATGGTTATGTATAACATTGTGAATTACCTTTTTTGTTGATAAGTTGTATAAAAAATTGGTGAAGTGTTTATTTTTGCTGATAATATTAATGATTTTTTTGGTTGAAAGAAATGTCAATTATGATGGAAAAGAAGAAATGTGGTGTATGTGACAACATATATAACCAAATTTTAGTAGTTTGGACCATAATTAAGCAATAAAAATATGTTATAACACTTTGAACAACGATTTATAAGGGTGTTATATAACTATCATATGATGTTACTTGGTCATTGTGTGATGAACTAGTGATATGATAATCTTTGTAAAAAGAATTGATAGAATTGAGGAACGTTGTTATATTAAACTATAATTTTGTACTTAGACATGTTGTATGACTATATATTAGTGTTACATGTTGAATTAGGTGACAATTTAATTGAATTAACCCCTCAAGATCATCTTATGATATACATATAATGTCACATGTGACATTTCTGTTGCAATTTTACCAACAGTACGTGCATATGTTGTTGCATATGTCACTTCAAGAATGTGTTAATCAATAAATTGAACCATTTAGGAATGAAAAAATGTCAAATTGGACCAAATTTTAGTACTTTGGACCATAATTGTGCAATACAAATATGTTATAACACTTGAAACAGCGATTTCCAAGGGTGTTATATAGTAATCATATGTAGTTACTTGGTCATTGTATGATGAACTAGTGGTATGATAGTCTTTGTAAAAATAATTGATAGAATTGATGAAGGTTGTATTAAACCATAATTGTGTATTTAAACATATTGTAGGACTATATTAGTGTTACATGTTGAATTAGGTGACACTTTAATTGAATTAACCCCCCTAAAAATCATTTTGTGATATACATATGTTGCAACATTTCTGTTGCAACTTTTCCATATAACGTGCATATGTTGCCACATACGTCACTTCAAGGATGACTTAATCGATAAATTGAGCAATTTAGAATGAAAGTATCAAATTGGACAAAATTTTAGTACTTTGAAGTTTGAACCATAATTAAACAATAAAAATATGTTATAACACTTGAAACAATGATTTACAAGGGTGTTATATAACATGTAAGTTATATGTTGCTACATGTCTAGCTTATATGTTGCAACTTGTCTAAGTTATATGTTGTAACATATGTCTATTCTGTTGCTATTGAAATAGTCTTTTTGTTGCTATATATGGCTATAATTTATTCCAATAGTCAATTGTTGCAACATATAGCTATCTGTTGGAAACGCGAATGCAAATTATTAAAAAAATTGCAGGTACCCAGATGATGAAGAATGATTTGAAAGAACTATTAATTTTACATATCAAGATAATGGTGTGTGACCCTAATCATTTATGAAGTGATTCCAATTGATACAAGACGAAATTTGATCCACTGATTAAATTTGTTAAATCTGATTCAAGAAGAAGAAAAGAAGAAATATCAAGGACTAGAATCCAAGACCAATAATGTACGAAAAGAAGAAGAAAAATATAAAGAGAACAGGAAGAAAGGCAAGTAAGCAAGAAAGAAGAAGAAGAAAAAGAAGAATACGACGAGATGGGGGGGGGGAATATTTTATTTCCCCTTTTGGTACAGTTTGCTGGTGGCTTCCCCCCGATTTTAATTTCCACCAAAATTGGTTAAATTAGATTTTAGTCAATTTACTCTTTTACCTTTCATTTAATTCAATGGACCAAACTGTCAACTTATAAACTTAAGGACAACTCCACAATCCTTAACCATTAATCACATAATTGTCACCTACACCCAATACTTAAGACTTATGTCACCGTCCATTTATTTTGAAATCTTACTGTCACTTTTTTTTAAAAGTCCCCACTAACTTATTCTCTACGGATAGTGGATACTCTACTTACAATAATTCACTCTCAAACATTTATGCAATTTACAAGGGGTTACTCCCTTCATTCCATATTAACTTAAGTTTTGAGGTGTTTCACACTCTTTAAGAAAATTAGTTAGGAAATAAAGTAAATATGATTTTTCATTTTTATCTTTATTAATTATTGTCAAAAATAACTACACATCAATTATAATAACTAATTTCAATACTAACTTAAAGGGTAAAATTGGAAGAATATTTTAAAAATAGTCTTGAAGATTGAAAACTTAAGTTAATTTGAAAAATAGAAAAAAGGCTCAAAGCTTAAGTTAATATGAAATGGCTAGAGTATTTGAAGAGTCACTCTGGTGATTGAATTTAGTGTAATAACATTATCTATGTCAATAAGTAATTGAGTGTAATTGGCCAGAAAAATCACTCTCTAATTCTACTGTAAATTGTTGCAATTACATGATGTAATTAATTACTTTTTAATTTCTTCGTTTTAATTTATTTTTACTTCTATTTTCATATTTATTATTTAAAAAAATTTTATAAAAGTTTTTTTTATTTTATAATATTTATATTTTACTTCCTTCTCATACTCGTAGTTTAAGATATGTCAAGGACATTATTGTTCTTACAAATATTTTACCAATAAAGATGTGTTTCTCAAAATTTAACAAACTCTTTTAAAATAAATTAGGAGTATAAAATTAATAAAAAATAATTTTTGAAGAAAATCCAGCAGAAAAAAGAATAGTATTTTCTCCACCCCTCATATCTCACGATAGGAAAATATGTGAGTAAATATAGGTGACAAAACTTATCTTTTGTTTTCACCCTCTTGGAATGAAGAATACTTGGAATTTTTAGTGAATAATTATCTCATTGGGAATGATGGAGTGGCTGAAGATATTAGCAATAGTAATGTTCATTATTGGAAATAAGGAGTTTAAGGTTTCAAAAATGGCAATAAAGATGATGAAAAAATGGAATGAAAAATAATCTTTAATTTATGTCCTTAAAAATTTATGAGTACGTCGAATGTCAATAATTTATTTAATATATATTAGAGAGAGTATAAAGTAGGGTTTTAAAATCGAACTAAAAAAAAGTTATTGGTTTAATTATGGATAACAATTTTGATTTTTTTATATTCGGGTTATCGGTTCTTAACGGTTTGAAGCTTTTCTTGACGGATTAACCGACAACCCAATAACCTTATAGTAAATTAAGTAATTATATTTATATCATTTGATATATAAAGTCCTTGACATAGAGTTAATTAGTTTCATATTTTTATTTTAGATTGTCTCAAGCTTTCGGTTATTCTACATTATAATGTTTGCTTTTGAGTAAGATGCATTCTGGCAACTCATTTGCATAGGTCACCTCGTTTTTAAGTGATTTTTCATGAACATTTTATGTCAATTTTTTAACGATTAAATAAAAACAATCAATAAGTCAATATATTTATTTTAATATCAATAACTAATAAATCCAACTGATTAACGTTTTAAAACCAAACCAAGTCGATCACAACCTAGTATAAAGTAGCCATTTAGTGCTATCTAAAAATGTTAATTTTCTTTTAAAGATAATACGCTCCCTCCGTCACTTTCACTTTTTCACTATAATATTTTCAAAATAGATTTTATTTTTACTTGTTATTTTCAACATATCAAAATAATAATATTTTATTTACCTTCAACATTAATTATTTATTTTCCAAATCATTTCTAAGGACCTCAAACTATGTAAAAATCAATATAATTATTATGATAAAATGCTTATATTAATCATTATTTCTGTAAAGAGGTGTAAAATTCAAAGTAAACAAGTAAATATAATAATTTTTTGATGACCATTTATGAAATTTACCTTTTTAACTGTGAAGGCGGTTTGGGTATTCACATTTTTATTCTTTTTGTTTTGAAAGAAGTAGCCTAAACCAACTACATATTATTGTATATATAAAAAACTTCAACAATGGATGGCTGAGCAGATATTGTAGAAATTAAAACAATGATTTCCTACTCTTCCTGACAGTCATGTAAGTAAAAAAAAAAGAAACATTATTCCTTGGGATACGAAGCAAAAGTCTAAATTTCCTAGCGTTCACATATATATTACGTGAAAATAATTAAAAACTAGTGTTCCGTGAGCATACACAGAAGAATGTCGAACCAAATTGGATTAATTAATTAGTAGTAGTAGAGTAGTACAAGTATCAAAGATTACTCATTACATAATCACTTCATTAAACTTGCAAACCCTCCTTACAATATAGTACTATACTAGGCTATTCATATTTCATAGTAGGAAATTAAATATACTACTACTGCTGCTGCTGCTAATAATTAAATGATACAAGTACATAATTATTTTATTTTTCTATGAAAAAAAACTTAGACGTAGATCCAACGTTGGATGATCCATTTCCGCCCCGATAGAGCACGATAATGTCATGTTCTCCTTCATGTATTCCTCTGTGAATAGCCTTAACTTCTCTGTCTCAGCATATGAATTTAAAGGAAACAGTTGCAAAGTTTCTATTACTCTTTCATCCGTATCATGATTACTATTTATCTCTGCACATATATGGAATAGCCTTAATGATGTAAGAAATTAAAGAAGAAAATAATAATGATAAATTATACGTTTTTTTTCTGACTACTTACGTTTGTTTGAGGAGATATTATCCAATTGGATTCTCATGTCTTCATCATTGTTTGTTTCATCAACCAAAACCTTACGACGACGTTTCTGTCGTTCTCTGGCTTTATGGTTTTGGAACCAATAAAACACATTCTTACTTTCGATATTTCCATAAAAGCTCAACTGTGACGATATCTTTTGAATCTGATCTGTGGTCGGAGTACGGAGTCCTGAGCGGAACAGGTCAGTTAGAACTTTAACTTGTTCCGCAGTCGGATTCCATCGACCACATTTTGTACCCATATTTGTATCTTAGTTTGCTTTGCTTTTAATTTGATCAACTTAACAAGTTCACAAGCAAAGGGGGATATATATATATATATACTAGTTATTTGAAGTTTATTTTAATGGATTTGTCTTTTGTTGTTTAATTTGTAGTCTTATTTGTTTTATCTAGGTACTTAATTTGAGGATTTGATCCAATTGTTTTTTCGTGGTGTTATGTGTAGAGTGGGATAGACATGCACAAAAGCTGCCACTATTCAAAGTTTCGGTATGTGAACAAACAAAAGGGGCAACAACTCTACTTTTGCATTAAAATAATAATAATAATAATATATGGGGGCACGTAGATTTGAGTTGATAAACAATATACTAATATATCTTATACTAGTGCTAATACATAATATTGCCTGATTTGTATGAATGCATTACTGGTAAATTTATGCACATTATTTGTTTGGTTTGCAAATACTTATAATCAAGAAGTACAACCAGAACTAATTTCAGCAATTACTTCTTTCTAAAAATAACTAGTAATTACTTTATGGATCTGACACTTCTTTATTAAATACAAAGTCTTAAAAGGAAAAAGTAATTACGTCAAATTTTAGGTCTAATTAAATTGACCTTTAAGTATTCATGTAGCTCTAAATCATTTAATTAAGAGTAGAGAAATTTTCAAGTTAAATTATTAAATATTAAAAAAAGCAATATTTTTCTTAGACATGTTAAAAATGATATATGCTAAATTGGAACAGCGGGAATGTTGATGCTAATTTATTTTTATTAAGATTTAAGCGCCAAAGTTTGATCAATACTGAGTAGTTATCTCTAGATTGAAATATTGAATGATTAAGAATGCTTATTTTTCAATATCTAAAAGTATATTATTTAATTATTTCGTAAATATAAAATATACCACACTCAAGTAAAATAATAATTAAATATTAAAATAAAATTACTATTAGATTAAAAATAAACAATATTTATGTTTGTTACTGATGGTGGAAATGATTTGTAGTGACAACAGGTAGTAGTAATAGTTGGTTAGTGGCTAGTAATAATGGTGGAAATAGATGTGCTGGTAGAGGTGATTGGTGTTATAGTGATCGTCATGATGGTGGTGATTAATAGTAACGATTATAATAAAATTGGTTTATGTTAATAGCAAACGACGTTGTTGGTGATGGTTAAAGAATATCTTGTCATTGACAATGTATTGGTGATAGCTGATAGTGGTGTAAGTTATGAAGACGGAGGTGGAATTGATGTAGGAATTGATCATCGTAACGGTGGTAGTGAGTGAGAGTAATAGTGAAGGTGGTAATGGCTGAAAAATGTGTGATAATTAACAATGTTTTAGTGATAGCTAATGGCGATGCTAATGCGGTGTTGGAGTTGGTTGATCGTAGAGATTGATCGCAATGTTTGATAGTAACGATGGATGTGATAGCAGTCACAACAATGGTGGTGGCAGGGTATATAACTATATATAATGGTGAAGATGGTAGTATAATAGCGACTGACAATTGTGATTGACATGTGGTTATCAATTATAATTGTACGTAGTGATAGAAATGATTAGTGATGGGATCGATGATAAGTATTTACTGTGGTAATGAGGTGATAGTGGAATTGATTTATAATATAATGTTGAATATTATTATTCCATACAAAAATATACTTTAACAATATTAAAACTTTATTCAAAATTTTAATAATTAATTCAGATCAATTAAGTGCTTAAATTTTAATTAAAAAAATATAATAATTTAAAGGTTGAACTATCAGAGATATTAAATCATTTTCAACTTCTTTGGCATTTATTCTTTTATTTCTTAATAAAAATTTTAACTCAATCACGTACATAAATATAAGTTAATGAAAGTAGATATTAGTGCAAAGGAAAGAGAAATGAGGGATGTGAAAGTCAATATATGTCAGTGTCTGATCCTAGTTGGAGGGTTGTGATCGCAAGGACTGGCAAAGACAGTGTTTGACTCATTCAGTCAAAGATTGTTTGGGTTAAACCTTCTTTTTAGGGCGTGCAAACAAAAAGTAAAAGCCACCAAAACTAAAGACATCTTATATTTATTTTTTCTTTTAATTAAGAGAAGCAACACATGTTCATAATGCTTTTATCTCTCCATAGTTCCTTTTGTTTAATGAAATAGGTAGTTTGATATTCAACTTTTGATTCACTTGAGAATCTCTACATGCACTTCCTAAATATACATTTTCAAAATCTTCTTTTATATGTATTTCTAAGCACCTAAGTTACTTTGTTAAATTAGGCACAAAGTATAAATATTTTTTTACTTTACGTAGACATAAGTATATATTTAAAATTAAACAGATAGACGCATTCTCCTACGTAGCATTCTACATGATAATTTTGTATTTTATGTGGCTTTATGTGTTTAATTTTATTCCAGTTTAAATATTTACTAATGTACATTCAAAATTAAGTACATAAATGTCAATTGAAACAAAATTAAACGATATATTGATGTATTATGCTACTAAATTATATCACATCATTTTATTGTATGCATAAACTTCAATAAACAGCAAACCTCATGTTTGTTCCAATTGCATTTGAAACCACCCTTCAATTTTTCTCTCCATATTTTGAGTTGAAAGTGTTAAATAGGAATTACTAAATTATCGTTTGTTTATAATTCAAATGCTAAATTAAATCGAGTTTAGTTGGTGTGTTTTAAATTAAATTTAATACAAATTTAAACAACTGTCTATATATGTATTCCGCGTTAGAAAAACATATATCATGCAGTTAATAAATTTACCAAAAACAAATATTAAAGGAACTCTTTAGTGTGAAAATCTAAAAATTGGTGGAGAGATATAAAGAAAAGCAACTATCTTAGGGCCTGTTTGGCTATGTGCTTCGAAATTATAATATAAAATAATGTGAGTTGAAGTTTTGTTTGGTCGTGTGATATGAACTTTTTATGTTGTAGATTTTGTCATAAACATAAGAATTTCATAAGTACTTGTAAAATTATTAAAATTAGTATCACTAATTTATTCAATCTTACTAAACAAACAAAAATTTATAAAATCGCATAACAAATTATTACAAAGTCATTTTGGTCGGTCTTGTTCACTCAATGTAGATGAAAATTTAATTTTTTTAATAACCTTAAAGCAGTATTAATAAATTTAGGATTAAAAAAAAATTATAAATTTGATGAATATATGTTAAATGATAAAGTAAGAATTTATTTAAAATATAAATAAATTTTATGTTGAGAATAATAAATTTTAAAAAATACTGATATAATTATAAATTTATTTACATATGAAATAAATGACTAGTAGATATAAAAGTGAGATTGTTTTACAAGATATAAATTTATATGTTAATTTTTATATTTAAAAATCTCAAATCATGATATAAAATTTTCAAATCATAATTTTTAAAAAAAATGAGATTTTATTTGATAGTATAAAATTATGAAATAAAATCAAATATTAATTTTATTTTATAATTTTATATCGTAATATTGTGTCGCACAGTGAAACGCTAAAATAAAATAGTGAGACCTTGCCAAGTGCATGATTTAAGTAGTTAATTTTCCTAGAAGTTAGAAGGCAGTAAAATTAAAGTATTGATGCCAAGAGGTAGTAGACAAATTAAATGAATTGTTGATATAGAAGAGTGTAGCAGATTACATTGGATACGACGGAACATTCTTGGGAATTGCGAAAACAACACGCACAACTAAAATGACACCACACTTTAGTTTCTCCTGTTTTCTCATTTTAAAATCATTGCGTATCGCCAATAGAGAGGCCAAATTATACTTCGAAATTACTTGTCTACTTTTTTTATAGTTATTTTTTAATACTGATCTATTTTATCAAATTGATTTTTTTTATTATATTCTGAATTGAATGATTAATTATTTTTAAAAATATTAAATTTTTCATTCACTTCGTAATTAATAAGAGTAAAATAATAAACTCATTACGTTATTAATTATTTTCATAATAGTTATGTTAATTCAAGAGTGGACAAGTAATTAGGGACAGAGGGATTACGTGATATTAGAATCAGATTCAATGTGAAACAGTAGAAAATTAGATTTTGCGAAAGATTGAAATATCTCAGTTTTTGAACGTGCCTACATTGGATCGGATAGTGAAATTTCAATATTCAACTAAGAAATATTTGAATTCGAATGTGAGGAAGCGATAAATCAAATATCAACTCACATTAATAAATAAATAAAATTCTGAACTTTTTATTTTTATAAGCCGTGAGTTATTTAATGTTTTAAAGTTAGCTTTTGAAGTATGATCTAGAGTCTAAATCGAATTTATATAAATTAATGACAAAGTGATGAACATTATTTTATGGTATAGGGAGAGACAAAATTAATAGTAACGAGTTAGTTATTGGTAGACTATCTCATTAACTAATTTCTCATATTCTACCTACTTCTATTAAATCATTTCTCAATCACATTTTCACCTTTTATTTTTTTTAAAAAAAATTGTTACCGTTCCTCTCACTTTTTTTAAAAGAAGAAATATAAAAAATAAATAAAAATTAGATGAGTGTGTCCGACATACAGAAACATGGAAAAATGTTATTCAGTGAGATCGAGAAGTCTACCGCCGCTATTGTCTATTAGGGCGTCTACGACTTGGAATTAGTAAATATTTTTTTGAAATATCGATAAGAGTTATGATTGAGTGATAAATATTTTTTTATTTTTAATCAATATTTTATACCTAGATTCGTAGCATGGACTTCTTAATTCTTTTTGTAAGGAAGTACTTTTACTCCTAACGTAAAATTTTTTGATAAAAATTTAAATTTAATCAAATTTTATATAAATATCGAACAGAAAAACAAAATAAATATTTTGCAATGTTCCACTAAATTTAAGACAAAACTCATACTCCACCCTCAATTTTAGTTGTCAAGTATTCTAAAAATTAGTTATTTTTTCTTAACACTATATAGTTTCCCAATCATCTCTAGACCTAAGCGTAGATATTAATTAATATAAATATTATGAAAAAATATTAATATTAATTATTATTTTTTATAAAACATACAAGATTCAAAATAGATAAATAAAAATGGACAAATATATTACTTCTCTTGGTCTAATATAACTGAATTAATGACACTTTTCTTTATAATAAAAAAAATGATATGTTCAAAGTTTAAGAATATATCTTTTTTTTTCTTTAGAATTATCCATTCTTTTTAATGCGATTTTTAACTATTTCAAAATATCAAATTGTTATTATCTCTACTTTTAATGTAAGTTCGAAACTAATTAAAAGGTATTATTGACAAATTACTTTTTAATTGATGTTTTTGAATATCTTTTACAAAAGGTATCATAATCCAACAATTCAATTATATTTATTGGACTAAAGTAATTCAATCTTAATTTATATAATACATTTTAATAGACACAATTAATATCATCAACTAATTTTTTTTAAGGATGCATCTTAAAAATAATTAGAGTAATGCTAAATGGCCCGAAAATTTGATCAGAAATTAAAAATATTAAATTTCAAAATATAAATTATTTTTAAAAATAAAAATAATATAAATAAAATATTACTCAAGAAAAAATTTATTTTGGACGAAATGTAGTGAATAAGAATAGGCACGCGTGAAATCAAGGCAGCCCTAATTTGCGTAAATTTTGATGTTGTCGCCACTATGTCTATTAGTGGCTCAGTAATGCAAGTTTTCAAGACACCCATTTTGGTGACACCTTTAATTAAGAGCAGCATTCCACCTCAACATTTACAGGCAAAACATCCTGACATTAACAATCATAGCCCAATCATTCATTCTCTCAACAAGTACCAATTGTGTAGAATGAGATGGAGGAATACCTATAAGACAAATTCATTATATTAAATTAGACAATTGTCTTCAAGGTGGTGATTGTAAGAGTGATTTCTTAGGAGCTTATTTCCATGATAAATGATTAATTAAAGGACTTTTAAAGATGAGAGAGTAATGTTCGATGTTGTTCTTCTCACGATTTCATGTACACCATAAAGATTGTGACACCTTATTGTCAAAGCGAACACTACACCAGACACATGTCATTGGTTCAAGTCTAAGTCTTCTTCAAGACATGTACTAGTGCATGATTTGGAGTGCATTTACGAATTCAAATACTATTTTCTTTTGTATTTAAAATTAATTTTAAGTATAATTTTGTGTGTGTTGATGATATGATATTATGAGATAATAGATATGATTATGTTGATTTCAGGACACAAACAATAAGAAAAAAAAATTGGAATACAAAATGATGTAATTTCGGCTAAAATGAAGGAAAATATCTCCAACAAGGACATTGAGATGAATCTCACGCCGCACCAGTCTAAAAACTGAACTTCATAGACTCAACAAACTGAGGTAAAATACGAGATAGGCATCATGCTGCGAGGTGGTGAAATCCCTAAGACAACATTCAGGACCCGATATGGTCATTATGAGTTTTTGATAATGTTGTTTTGTTTGACTAACGCTCCTGCTATTAGCTCCTTTGATATCGAAGCAGTTTCAATAATATTTAACCAACTTACCATCGCAGGAAAAGAAAGAGGAGAATCAATCAAACACCAAATGACTAAGGAAGACGATCAAGAAAAGATCCAGGACACAACACATAAGAAATGAAAAGAAATATACAGCACATAAGAAAGGAAAGAAAATATACTTGTTTAATCAATCAAGACAAGCCTGCATATATCAAGGGATATATACAGGGAAATAAAATCAACAAATAATGAAGGATTCAAGAAAATCAACTTATGAGTATATTACGCATAAATCAAGGACAAGACCAAGGGAACAAAATCAGCCACAAATGAAGAAAAAGATCAATACACAAGTAAGGATTCAAGATCAACCATAAATCAAGAAAGAGATCATTCTTGATTGGCTCAGCAAATCAATCGGAATCGAATCAAGGATAGCACAAATGATCCTTGATTCAAATACCCTTGGATTTCCACAAAAAAGCAAAGCTATATAAACTTCTCTCAGTTACACTTGTACTTACACACTTCGCTTGAACTTATACAATTGTATTCTATTATCTTTCATAAAAGCACTATATTCTAGTGAGTATACAATTGAAAAAGAAAAAAAAATTGAATGTAGGTTATACAAGTAGAGTTTGTGTCAATTAGAATATCTGATTTGCACATCCAAAAGGGAAATTTCTTTTAATCTTCTGTATCCCCAAAAGTTTCAGCTACTCTTAAGGAAATCCTTGAAACTCAAGGGGACTGAACGTAGGCGCCACACCGGTGTTTTGAGCCAGTATAAAATCTTCTTGTCCTTTTTACTTTCCCTTCTTTACTCTTCTATATCTTGTATTACTAACCTGCAGGTGAGTCGACTGGACCAGAAGGGAAGTCGACTGGAGAATTATTTTTAAATCACCCCCCTTACTTTCAATTGGTATCAGAGCAGGTCTCACTTTTTGAGTGTTTAACCACACATGAGCAAAGATCCAAGATGACACACTATCAGATTCCTGGAGCTTTACTTCAAGATGAACACTCTTCACACAGACCTCCCTACTTCAACGAACAACACTATTCTCACTGGAAGAACAGATTCAAAATCTTTGTTTCCTCAACTGATCATCAAGCATGAATAATAATCAAGAAAGTCCCAAATCCTATTCCAGGACTAACTGATAAAGATGGACTGAAAAATTCGATCCGAATGATTTGACATCACTAAAGAACAACAAGAGGTAATTCAAACTATTGCTAGAGCTATAAGTTTGTTATATTGTGCAGTGAGTGGAGCAGAATAAGACAAGATATGTACATGCGAAACTGCCAAGAAAATATCGGATAAACTAGAAGTGACATATGAAGGAACCACTAAAGTGAAGAAGGCTCGAATCAGTTCACTTGTAAATGCGTATGAGTTGTTCAAGATGGCCGAAGATGAAAACATTAAAACTATGTTTTCAAGATTCAACAAAATTGTCTGCGAACTCAAAATTCTTGGAATCACTACTAAAAAGATAGTAAATACCGACCTAAAACTTACCGACCTCAAATGGAGGTCGGTAATTTCCAACCTCCGAATGTCAGTAATTTCTAACCTCCGGAGGTCAGTATTGTTAAAAAAAATAAAAAATTACAAAAACATTAGAAAACCAACTAAAACTAGTCAGTTTTTATGAAAAATAAAGCGGGAAAAAAATTCTGACCTCCAGTGATCGATATTTTTTGTGTAAAAAATAAGTTACAATAAAAATCGACCTCTTGATGTTGGTATTAAATAAAATAAATAATTAATCATATTTTATTTTTTCTCAATTAAATATAAAAAAATTTAGAAATATTTTAATTTAATATTATTTAAATCATCTTCCGGAGGATAGTTTTGTGTAAAATAAAAAAAAATATTGTAATACTGACATTCAGAAGTCGATAATATTAAATAGTATATAATTATATTAGTTTTTATAAAAATATTTATATAATGACTTCCATAAAATTAATAAATTAATATTTTTAATTAACTTAAAATAAATCGTCTTCCGGATGATGGTTTTATATACATTAAAAAATAAGTTAATATAAAATACCGACCTCAGAAAGTCGGTATTTTCATTTCACCCAAACGATCGGTATTTTTACTTCATCCAAATACAGACTTCATTATGTCGATATTTTTACTACATTCAAATACCAACCTCATGGGGTCGGTATTTTTATTTCATTCAAATATCGACCTCATGAAGTCGGTATTTTTACTTCATCCAAATACCGACTTCATCATGTCGGTATTTTACTTCATCCAAATACCGACCTCATGGGTTCAGTATTTTTATTTCATCCAAATACCGACCTCATTAGGTTGATATTTTTACTTCATCCAAATACCGACTTCATTATGTCGGTATTTGTATTTCATCCAAATACCTACCTCATGAGGTTGACATTTTTACTTCATTCAAATACCAACTTCATTATGTCGGTATTTGTATTTCATCCAAATACCTACCTCATGAGGTTGACATTTTTACTTTATCCAAATATCGACCTCCTGAGGTCGGTAATTTTATTCATCCAAATACCGACCCTATGAGGACGGTTTTGCTTAAAATAAAAATCAAAAAATATTATAATACCAGCTTTCGAAATTCGGTAAAATTAAATATTATGCAATTAAATTAGTTTTAAATTAAATATTTATATCGTGGATTTTAAAAAATTAATGTTTAACTTTAAATAAATCGTCTTCCGGATAACGGTTTTATATAAGTTGAAATATAAAGTAATATAAAATATCGACCTCTCCGTATCAATATTATTTAATTAATATGATTACTTTTTATTTATCTTAAAATCTAATGTGATACCGACGTCATGAGATCGTTATTTTTTTTATTATATCTTATTACTTTTAATAAAAGCGACATCCGGAAGTCTGTTTGTTCATTTAAAATATTTCTATCAATCATAATTTTTGCTATTAGCATGATACTAAAATTTTATTTGAAACTTACAATTAATTGTTTAAAAATTGTAAAAATTTTGTATACTTTTATAAATAAAAAGTTAAATTTTGTGGAATAAATAAAAAAAATATCTATAATCCATATTTAGAGTAAGAAACTACGTTGATATGAATTAGGATATAATTATACTTATATTTCTAGAGTAATATACAAATCTATCAGTCTATCGTCTACTCAGAACTTAACATCTCATGTTATGATGTAGAGGTGAAGAGCTTACATATAATATATTCAAGTATGAAATGCGATATAATATTATTATATACTTTCGATCTTGAATGTATGTCAAGTGTAGTGATCACTTCCTAATTATGATGACATATAAAGGATACTTCATATGAGTATGAAATACGTTGATTAATTGTATATCAAATACACTATCAATTAAAGAAATAATATCGATGATCAATTTAAGGAGATTTATATACTAGATTTGATATTGATAAACTCTTATGGATTGACAAAATTAAATTTATACCAATAGAAGTTTAATTTAATAAATTTTATTTATTGATCAAGTTAATATTATAAATTTTAATTATATACCTCCTTATTATATATATA
>NC_028639.1:60634407-60661152 GCF_001406875.1 Solanum pennellii
TATATATATATATACTAAAATAAATTAATAAATATCCACCCAGAGAGTTTGGTATATTTAAATTATTATTTTATTTATCTAATATCGACTTCATGATGTCGATATTTATTAAATATTGTTAAATATAGATAATTATTTTTAAAAATATCAACATTCAGTGGTCGGTAAATTAATTATTCCAAAAAAATATTGACATCCCATGGTCGGTAAATTAAACACTTCTCTTTAAAAAAAAAGATAATATCAAAATTCTAAGTCAAATATCTCTCTCTCACTCCTCTGTCATTGAACCCACCCCTACCGCCGCCCATCCCACCCTACCCCGACCGACGCCACCCACGCCTTCTTCTCAGACCGGCGGACAACGATCGAAGCAACCCTATCTGCAGTTCGTGCGCTGCAGTGGGTCGCACCTCAGCAGCAGCAGGTCACGCTGCCTCAGTCATGATCGAGCGCAGCAACAGCAGTAGTGGGTTGGCGCCGCTCTATCCCTTTAACTCAAGGTGAATTTTTAGAACCTCCCTAACAAATCTTTTTTGTTTTTAGTTAGTTGAAGTGTCTCAAAATTAGAGTACTAATATACTTAGTTCAATTTATTCTTTATGTTTTTTCAGAATTTGCTTGCGTTCTTCTTGATTAATAAGTTTGACAATTTATAGTGAACTACTTAGTTCACATCCGCTACTTTCTAACTCAAGGTGAATTCTCGTTTTCTTAGATTATATAGATGAACTGAAATATGAAAAAGATTTACATTTCAATTATAATATCTAGTTGAAAAACATATTTCCTAATTTTTTTTATTAAAGTGCTTGAAGTGTTATCATCAAGGTAGAATTATAATATTTCTGTTCATTGAAATTCTTGTTGTTAATAAATGGTTCTATCATAAAGACAACAATCATATATCCTCGTGTTTGGGATAAATTAGTAGGTTGGTGGGAATCCATACTTGAGTTGAGCTCTTGATGTTAGTGAATCAAATTGAATTATTTTGAAATAAAATACAAATAACTTAAGAGTATGACTTCATGCCCTACTTGATCTTCTTGTATGTTAAAAGTGCATATAAATAGGTTCAAACTCTATTTTTCTAATGTTAACTTTTTTCTCACTTTTCGTGTTAGTCCAGTCAAGAAGCTCAACATATTAAAAAGTTGATACAAGATTATACTACTTCTTTCATCAAAATAGGAGATAAGGTTTGGTGATTCTAAATCTCTAAAGTTAAAGTAAAATTGTTTTATATAATGTGTTTGTATCCATCTAATATTGATACTTAGCTTTAAATATGTGATAATTTTTTTGTGTCCATCGAGTGATTGTTAAGCATGAGTACCAACACTAGTTGATCCTATTGATGGAAGAATTGATTTTCTTGCAAGATCAATTTGTGTCCATCTTGTGTTGACACTTAGCTTTAAATTTAGAAATAATATATTTGTTAAGCATAAGTATCAACACTAGTTGATCTTATTGAATTTTAAAAATCAGAAAATATTCTTCCTCCATGTACGACAAGCAGTGATAGATCTGATCAGGAGGGTAATGAGAATGATAAGGGTGATAAGGAGTAGTTGTATTGGTTTGACATTTTGGACTTCTATATTTTTGAAATTGTTTGATCGTATTTTAGTTTATTTGAAGTTGGATGAAGTTTATTTTGAAACAGTTAAATGCATATGTTGAAAATATTTTGTTGTTTTGGTTGGATGAAATTTATTTTAAAATAGCTCATTTGGAATTCTTTGGGTTATTTTGATATAAATATACAGGTGGGATACGAAAATTGCGTCTCAATGTTGTCAGTTTTGTAGCAGAAATACCGACCTCCGAAGATTTGAATCAAAAATTAAGAAATAAAAATATTGACCTTCGGAGGTTGAAATCTCAAAAATAAGAAATAAAAATAACGACCTTCGAAGGTCGAAATCTCAAAAATAAGAACAGAAAAGGGTCCAAAATACCTTTAAAGTATTAGAAATGGTACAAAACTACCCTCCATCCACCTATTGGCTCCAAAATACCCTTCCCACCCACCTATTGGCTCCAAAATACCCTTGTCATCCACCTTTGGGTTCAAAACTGATCACTTATTTAACGGTTTTGAATTTAAATTATTTAAATATTTTCTAAAATACACGGCGCTCAAATATTTGTTATAAAACTTAGTAATATAATTTATAAATAAATTCACTGCCAACCCAATACTAATTAAACCCGCCCAATTAATAAACTCGCCCCATTACTAATGCAACAACTGAAAAGTTATTACCAATGAGTGTTTCTAAAAATTTAAGGCGAAAATATCTATTGAAGTACATTATCATACATTCAAGTCCCCAATCAAAACATATTATAACTCAAGTGTCTAAATAAAATCACCGATAAACATAAAAGTCTAACTATGTTCATCTTAATTTCCTTCGAATCAATTATGTGATAGTATTTTTTTTATAAAAATAATATATTAAAGTTTTAATATTTAAAACAAATCATAAATATTTATACAATTATATTTAAAAAGGTATGAATTAATTCGAGATGCACTACATCTTTACCTTTAATAGTAAAATTGATATTCAAGCTTGAAAGAAAATCCTATAGAAAGTGTCCTCCTAAATATGCGACTCAACCTAAATTAAATTGTGGCTTCGATTCGAGATCGAATAATTTTTCGTGTTTTAGTAGTGTTTTAGGCGATTTTGATATTAGAATTGGTATATTAATTGGGTGAGATTTAATTATTAATGAGTGATTAGTGGGTTGGTCTATAAATAATATTAATGAATTAAATTATAATCAATAGTTGAGCGTCAAATATTTTAAAAAAATATTTAAACAGTTTAAATTTAAAACCGTTAGATAAGCAGTCAATTTTGAACACAAAGGTGGATGAGAAGGATATTTTGGAGTCAATAGGTGGATGAGAAGGGCATTTTGGAGACAATACTATTTCCAATACTTCGAGGTATTTTAGGCCCTTTATAAAAATACCGACCTCCGAAGGTTGAAATCTCAAAAAATAAGAAATAAATACCTACCTTCGTAGGTCAGAATCTAAAAAATAAGAAATAAAAGTATCGATCTCCGGAGGTCGAAATCTAAAAAATAAGAAATGAAAATACCGACCTCCGGAGGTCAGAATCTCAAGAATAAGAAATAAAAATACCAACTTCCGGAGGTCACAATCTCAAAAATAAGAAATAAGGATACCGACCTCCGGAGGTCAATATTCTAAAATTTGAGAATTAAATATTCTGACCTCCGGAAGAAGGAAATAGTAAAAATCAAAAATAAAAAATATAGAAAATTTACCTCCAGAAGTTGGAAAATAAAGTAATGAATTTTACCGACTTATATTGAAACTGACATTGAGATGTCAGTAAATACCGACTTTTAGAGGTCGAAATTAAAGAGCAGCAGCTTTTTCCGACCTATGCTGGGAAGTCGATTTTTGGTCGGTATTTCAGGGAATGCAGACCTATGGAGGTCGATATTTTTAGGTCGGTATTAACTTTTTTTAGTAGTGAATGGTGTATTGTAATGCATTATAAGTCAGTAAACTTGTCCGAAGTCTTCCCAAGGCTTGAGAAACTAAAACGACCATTCTTGAAGATGGAGATCTACATAAAATGACATATTATGAACTTGGAGGCAACTTGATGTCCTATGAACAATATCATATAAATCGATACAATATGGATGACAAAAAGAAAGCTGTGACATTCACTGCTGAGATATCCGACAGTGGAGAGGAAGCAAATGAAAATCAAGATGAAGGAATGACACTCATCAATCTTGGAGTAAGACAAATACTTAGACAAAGAAGACAGAGACCTCAACAAAATTCCACAACAATGACTTCAAAAGAAATGACTATCACTACAATTACAATGTAGAACCAATCACACAAAAAACAAAATTGTCCCAAATGGAGGAGAATAAACAGTCGAAGAAATGATGATCCAAAAAGTCTCGAAGCATGAAAACAAGGAGAAACATCTGACGATGATCATGATGAAATGGCAAATCTATTCTTCATGTCACTAGGTGAAACAAGTGAGGTAAGATCTGTTAACCGTTTTAACTATATAACTTACAAAATTCTTTGGACATGGTTACTGATGAACTTTAGAAAGTCATTGACGAATATAACAAAATTTCTCAAGAAAAGAAAGACTGACAGATTCTTCTCGAAGCAAGCCAGATTGAAATCGACTTACTGACAGAAGAACTAGAGGAAGTGAAGATGCGCTTGAACAACATCAGAAAGTCCTAACCATAGCTTTATTCATTCTAACAAAACAATGATTTATAGGAGAAATTATCAAATCACAATTCAATCAAATCAAATATATCCACCTCCAACTCTGAATCTTTTAATTCTTCTGCTAAAATTACTCGTTACACTTGTGGTCATATTGGTCATAAATCTTTTAATTGTAGAAAATATTTTTCTGGGAAATAGATTTGGAGACCAAAAGTTTCTAATCATCAGGGACCCAAAAATAATTGGGTACCTAAAAGAAACTAATCTTATTATTTTACAGGAGCAATCAAGGTGTAAGAAAATCTGATAGCAATCGGGTGGAGTAAACTCAATTTTTATTACATAATCGGGTAGATTACTCGTTAAAAAATTCGTACAACTTTATGAAATTGAATTTGGATAAATTGACCTCCGAAAATCGATCCAACCATTAATGGTATTTTCTGAGTGTATTGAGTTGAGGGTATGTTGTAAAAGAGGAGAATTGAATTCCCCTAGGAATCTCTCTGTCCAAAAAATGATCATTGCATGCATGCCGCTGTAGCGGACAAAAAGGGTGTTAAAGTCGTAAAATATTGATTTTGATTGGGGAATTCACTGGCCCACTTTGTGCTGCTGCTGCGGGATTTTTACCGGTGCAGCGATGCTGCTACAGCGGTATGGGTGCCGCATTAGCAGGACGACGGGAAATAAGTCACAAATGAAACCCCTGAAAGATCTTATTTGACACTTTTTGACTTTTAGAGCTAGAGAACAACCCTTGTGCTATTTCAACTTGTTTTCCACTATTATTTAGGCTAAAGGTAAGTTTTTCCCTCCTCAAATTCACTTTTCAATCTGTAGAACGTATTTGATTGGGTTCATGTTGATAGGGAAATGTTTCTTGATGGATTTATGGTATAATTAATCCTAAATTGACTAGTTGGGGTCATGGGTTTGGCCTAGGGTCAAGAAATTGTTAGAATTCTAGGAATTAGTGATTAGTTATTGATTTTTGTATATTTTTTTATTATTTGTAGATCACGAACAAGAAGAACAAATTCGAAAAGGGAAGGATCAAGGTTCTTATGGTTTCACAGTAGGTGATGATTATGATTGTGTGTTATATACTTTTTCGTTCTTCATTGTGATACTTGTATATGTATGCATGTTGCAATATTGATCATAGATGTTGAAAGTGACATCATGACTTAAATGTGTGATCTTGATGTGTTTTTGTGATGTGTGATTGGATCGAATTACCATATTTCGGCATGCTAACAGTTTGGATCGGATTGCCACGTTCCGGCATGGTAACAATTGGATCGGATTTCCACGTTCCAGCATGCTCACAGTTTGGGCTCTGTTAGAAGACCAGCTACGTGATGAAGTGTTGACACCTAATTTTGACCTTCCCCGATACTAATTAATTAATGAGCTTCTTAATCCTAAACGTTTTGAAATAATTAGTTTTATTAAGGTTTAAAAGGTTTTTCAAGTTATTCCAAATAAATTTTATCGTTTTCATAAATCTTAGATATTACATATGATTTACATGATAATGTATAGAACTAATATATTTTATGATTATTCGAAATTCGTCTCTAAAGATTTATTTTGTTTAAATATTTTATTGATTAATTTAGTTATATAATGGTTTACATTTTTAATTAATTATGTTATAATTATGTCGATTATTTTATTTCGTTAAAATTAAAAAGCTTGCTAATTAATTATATTAATTTGTCTTTAAATTTTAATCAATTTAGCCAATAATTTGGCTAGATGGGCATTTTTTTAAAGACAAATTTGGACCCTTTTATTTTTCAGCAGCCCATCCCAGACCCATTTGCAAATTTTCAGTAAATCCTAGCCCAATACCATTTCAATTCCCTCCAACCCATTACTCCAATTGAGACAGTTCCAGCCCACACCTTTTACTCGACCCGACCCATCCTCAATCTTTCCCAAAGTGAAATCCCAGCAGCTGGAAACAACGCACAAAATGACATCTCACGACGTTAAAGCAAAGACCGAAGGCAGCAATAGGAGTGAATAACACCGCCAATCCCTACGCGCCTCACCTCCTTCACGCAAAAGCGAGTTAATGGCGATACACGGTGTGGAGGGGATTTAGCGCGTCAGACGATTTTGTCGTCTCCCTTCAATGTTCTCATCTTCGTACGATGGCAGCTATCGCAGCTGGATTCTCAGACGCGAATCGTCCTTGCCATTGCGAGATAATTCCACGTTTCCTTGCAAGGACGGATGGTTCAATCTCAAACGTCGATACCCTCTTCCCCCTTTTGGAATGGGACGCTTTCTTCAAAAAAGGATGCCTTACCTTGTTTGGGAAGGTTTTTGAATTTCAATTCAAATTCCCAATTTTGACCCTCCCTTTCGTGGAAAAACCTAATCCCCTCCTATAAATACTGTCATTCTTGACAAGTTGCGGGAATTTTTTTTTTTGGAAATTTTTATGTTCTTTGAATTTGCTTCGCAACGGAACAGGGGATTTTCATTGGAGTTGAAGGCATAGAGAGGGAGAAACAAACCTTTTGGATTCATTGTTTCTTTTGGAGAGTTGAAATAACAAGAGAAAGTTCTATTTAAAATTTCACTGAGGTAGAGAACTCTTTAAGAGAAATACCGTAATATACATTCAGGCCATTTTGCGAAAACAGGGGGATAGTGTTAATGGTTGAGCTCGGATTCTCGGCTTGTTGATCGTTTGCGAGTCTTCTCGTGGAAGTGCTTGTCTCCGTCTCGCGCTGTCCCAACTTCGCTGTGTCTCAAAGAGGTAACATCTTGATATAATAATGAGTCTTATTGATAATGAGGTGTACATCCAATATATATAGAGAAAACATGAATAAGTAATTACACATGAGTCACATAATTATTGTTAATTGTAGTTACTCCGATTACCCCCCCTCAAGCTGATCCACGGGTACGAGGGGAAGCTTGGTAGAAAGGTAATGAAACGCAGCTGGTGGAAGAGGTTTGGTAAGTATGTCTGCAAGTTGTTCGGAAGACGGAACATGCTGTGTGCTCATAGTACCAGCCATGACCTGTTCACGAACAAAGTGGCAATCAGACCCAACATGCTTCATACGATCGTGAAGGACTGGATTTTTTGTAACGCAAATGGTGGACTTGTTTGTCACAGTAAATCTTTTGCCGAAAAGGGGGAAGGCCAAGAGCATCCGTAATGTGATGAAGCCACATAGCTTCGGCAACTCCAGCCGCCATAGCTCGGTATTCAGCTTCGGTGGAAGAACGAGATACCCGTGTTTGGTTTTTGGTGCACCAAGAGATTAAATTTGGTCCAAGAAACAGTAGGTACCCGGTGGTGGAGCGACGATCATCCTTGTCGTTCGCCCAGTCGGAGTCGGAGTAGACGGAGAGCTCCAGATTTCCTTTTTGGAAAAGAAGGCCACAACGTGAGCTACCCTTTAGATAACGAAGAATCCGTTTTAATGCCTGAAAGTTTTGTTCAGTTGGAGCATGCATGGATTGAGAGACACGATTAACAGCATATTGAATGTCTGGACGAGTAACAGCTAGATAGTGGGGGACACCCACTATGCTTCGATAGAGGGTCGGATTGTCGAATAGACGACTGTCTGAGGTGGATGGTGGACGGACAGCCATGGGAGTGGGTGCAGTTTTAGATTCAGCCATCCCTGCCCGAGTGAGAAGCTCCTCAGTGTATTTTGACTGATGAAGTAGGAGACTGGAGGAGGTACGGAGTACTTCAATGCCAAGGAAGTAATGTAGAGGGCCAAGATCTTTCAGTTGAAAATTTTGATGCATGGCCTTCGTGATAATGGAGATAAGATTAGATGAGCTGCCGGTAATCAAAATATCATCAACATAGAGAAGAATTATAACTAGGCCACGAGGATGCTGGAGAGTGAATAGACTTGTGTCATGAGTGCACGTGCGGAAACCCATATCCTGCAGAAAGGAAGAGAAACGATTATACCAAGCACGGGGGGCCTGTTTAAGACCATAGAGGGACTTTTTGAGCTTGCAGACAAGATGTGGGTTGAGGGAATCAACATAGCCGGGTGGTTGATCCATATAAATATCCTCCTCTAGAGTGCCATGTAGAAAGGCATTGCTAACATCTAGCTGGTGTAGGGGCCAGTCATTATGAAGAGCGAGAGACAAGACTAGACGGATAGTCTGCTGCTTGACGACTGGGCTGAAAGTCTCCTTATAGTCAATGCCATACTCTTGATGATAACCCTTCGCAACTAGGCGAGCTTTGTAACGAGATATGGATCCATTGGCATTACGTTTGATGCGGTACACCCACTTGCAACCAATTGGTTTTCGATGTCGGGGTGCTGGCACCAATTACCAAGTACGCTGATTAATAAGAGACTTGTATTCATCGTCCATAGCCTGACACCAAAGGGGATTGCTAGATGCTTGTTTGTAGGTAATGGGTTCAGAGGGAGCAGGTAAAGTGGTGGTGTAGGCTTTGGGCTTGAAAATGCCGGATTTGGAACGAGTTTGCATGTGATGTAAAGGTGGTGGGGGTGGGGTGGAGGGGGTGCTGTTTCGGCTGGTGGAGGTTGTTGGTGAGGAGGATTGAAACTTGGTGGGATAGGTGGATTGTGGGTACTGGGTGATCCAGATGGGATGAGAGAGTCGGGATTGGGTGTTGGTTGCATGATGGATGGGTTAATGGGTGCTGGTACAAGGCCATGTGAGCTCGGTGGAAAGATTGGAATAATACCTAGTGGGTTGGACGTGGCAGTGACGGAACTCAACCGGGGATAGGGAAAGTCATCCTCGATAAAACGAACATGACGAGAGACATATGTTTTTTGAGAGATGGGTTCAAAGCATTTGTATCCTTTTATGGTGGGGTGGTAGCCTAGAAAGACACATGGTGTAGACCGGGGTTGAAGTTTGTGTTGAGTGTGAGTACGTAGCCAAGGATAAGCAAGACAACCAAAGGGGCGAAGGTGAGTGTAATCCGGACGGTGTGTGTAGAGACATTCATAAGGAGATGTGTTAGAGAGGGAGGGTGTGGGCATGCGGTTGATGAGATAGTTGGCAGTGGCCAACGCCTCGACCCAGAAGGATGCAGGGATATGAGACTCATGAAGGAGGGTGACGACAGTTTCAATAAGGTGACAGTGTTTGCGTTCAACAACACCATTTTGTTCAGGAGTATAGGGGCAAGATGTGTGATGAATAATACCAAGAGATTGGAGAAAAGAGCCAAAGGCATTGTTTAAAAATTCTTTGCCATTGTCACTACGAAAGATTTTGATATTGGAATTGGTTTTGACCATGCGTTCAAAATTTACAAAAACCGAATATGCTTCAGATTTGCGTTTTAAGGGATAAAGCCATGTAAATTTAATGTAATCATCAACAAAATAGATATAGTAACGAAAACCATTAAAGGAGGAGATGGAGGTTGGACCCCAAACATCAGAATGTATTAATTCAAATGGCGTTGTGGCCTTAGTATTAGATAAGATAAACGGTAAACGACTCGATTTGGCTACATAACATGACTCACTATGATCTTTAGTGGAAAACGAAAAACCTATGACAGACATAATGGACTTAGTAACGTCGGCACATGGATGACCAAGTCGGCGGTGCCAGGTAGAACGAATGGCTTGATGAGCAACTGATGAAGATGAGATTGACGCAGATAGCTTGGAAGGAAGAGTGTATAGACCTTGCTCACAGCGGCCCTTATACCGGATCTGTTTGGTTAAATTGTCCACTATCTGAAAATTATGGGCATTGAAAAGAAGAGTGCAGTTATTTTCTTTGGTAAACAGATAGACAGACAGAAGATTGGATGTTAGGGATGAAACGTGATGTAGCGTGGACAATGAGAAAGTACCTGTGGGGGTGTAAACATAGCCAGAACCTATATTGGAGATGGGTAAAGATTGGTCGTTACCTACAGTGATTGTGTCGGCGCTAGAATAGGAAATCGGATTATGGAGTTGAGAGTAATCAGGCGTCACGTGAGAACTTGCACCAGTATCCAGATACCAATCACTTGAAGAGTTGCTTGTAGACGCATGCATCACACGAGTTCCGCCGGTTGGAGCAGAAACAGACTGCTCGTCGTAGCAATACCAACATACACGAGCCGCGTAGCTGCGCTTGTAACAGATTTGACACACAGGCAGGTCGCGACTTGACGAAAAATTGCCGCCACCGCGTCTGTTTTCCTGGTCAGGTTTGCTGCGGCCAGAACTGCTGCTGTGGCCGAGTGACTGCTGTCGTCCTCTGCCTCCGCCGGAGGTGTGCACCGCGTCAGCCTGGATGTCCGCCACCACGCTGTCCAGCTGCGTAAAGGGCAGTGTGGGTTGCCTGAGCTGTCGAGTCAGCGAGGGCCAATTTGGATTCCATGGCAAGATTTAATTCTTCTGCATTCAACCAGCCCGAAATTTGATTGAGTGTGAGTGGACCATCGTGATAGCGAATGTGCTGTTTTAGAGAAGAAAATTCGGCAGGCAGGCCCCGAACAACAGCATTAATGACATCTCGTTCGGGAACAACTTCATTGAGGTCATCAAGATCAGAGATAATCGAGGCTGCTTCGTCCAAATATTGGACCATGGTGCGAGTGCCCTTGCGGAGGGTGTGAAGACGATCAAGCAACTGAAAAACATGGGTTGTTGATAAGGAGTTAAAGCGGGTAGCAAGAGCATTCCAAAGAGCCCCAGAAGTAGTAAAACCACGAGCATACTTCTGAATTTGCGGGCTAATCACAGCGAGAAGGAAGGCATGAATTTGAGCATTGATAAGAGCCCACGACATATGGGCGGGATTTGGTTCCGTCGAGTTTGTACCATCTTTGTCCGTGACGGTGACATTGATTGGCGGCACTATTCCGGTACCGTCGACCCAACTAAGAAGAAGATTTGCGGAGAGCGTCGTCTTGACGCTATTCGACCAAGCTGGATAATTATGATCGGTTAATTTTTCTGGGATGAGATTGTGAAGATTGCGAAGAAGCAATTTCACACCGAAGGGAAGAGTGGCAAGAGGATCGGCTGCCATTGTTGACGAAGAGAAGCAGACGAAGAAAACGAAAAAAAAAAATTTTGATCGACAGAGGCCGAAGAAGAAGAAGGTTTAGGGTTTTTTTTTTTGTTTTTTTTTGTTTTTTTTTTTTAGGTTTTGGAAGAGTTTAACCTTTGCTCTGATGCCATGATATAATAATGAGTCTTATTGATAAAGAGGTGTACATCCAATATATATAGAGAAAACATGAATAAGTAATTACACATGAGTTACATAATTATTGTTAATTATAGTTACTCCTATTACATCTCTTCCTTCGTAACATCTCTTCGCTCCTTTCTCCCAAGTGTAGTGCTTGATTTTGATGGGCGTTGGTTTGATACTGCTTTAGCGTTCCATATATATATATATCTCTTTCGTCGTTTTCTGCCGGTTCAGTTACAATATTTGAGTTAAAAGTTCTGGTAAAAGGAGCATTTTCATGATGATTCCTCACAGTACTTCATTGTTTATGTTTTTGTTGATTTCATAGGTGTTCGATTTGGTTGCGAGTGGAAAGAACACGTGAGAGTCTAATGATCTTAGTTTTTTTTATAAATGGGTTGTGTTCCGCGTCTACAATCAGTATAGTTGAGCTATTCTTGCGTGTGCGCATGCTCCTTGTCTTTTCTCAAGTTGTGGAGAAAAAAAGACATTAAGACCCCTCCCTAATCTATGGCCGAAATTTTCTGCAAAAAATAGAAGCGTTTTACTGGTTTGGTCTACTGAAATCTTGTGTTCAAATATTCAAAACTTCACTTTATTGATACATAGTTTCTTTAATGCCTTCGTTCAAATATGTATTGTATTTTTATTAGCCTAAAGATATCAAGTCCAAAGGATATGCTTTCTTAACATAAACATGCCTAGTTTTTGTCTGTGTTAGTCACTGTGGTTGGGAAATTTCAAATAGGCTTTTAGTTTATGAATTTTGAAGTTTTTCCACTATCACTGTGATATTGATTATGACCTTAGTGTTCCAGAATCAATGAAATGTTTTGGGGTAATTTTGGTTTATTTATTTTACATTAAGTTTTGAAGTTTGGTTGCTACTTGATTTTGACGAAGGCATGACAGCATACCCTCTCTTCTTCCAGTATGCCATGTGATGGCATTAAGGTTGATATGTGATTTTTATATTATCCTTGCTGTCCATAATCACTTACTATCCTAAATCTTGAATTTGCCTTATCACTTTGATCATTGTTGCTTCAATGTGCAAAAGTAGGAACTATTACATTGTGCACGTCTCCCTTAGGGATTGATCATTAGATTGTATATATTGAGGATTTATGTACTCTTTCTAACTCTTGTTTATTTGATTGTCGCATGTGAATTCATCTGAGTTCGTCATGAACTTCTTTTCCCACATTACTAAAGAGCCATAAAGGCTCCAAAGCTTTCATCCGAGTCAGTCAGCCATAAAATGAAGCGTACAGATCTTGGAGCGGAGAAAACTCGAAGCGAATTGGAAGTGTTGACGACTTATGACCTAGCAGCCCCCACCCCCTTTTATTTTTATGTTTTTCCCTTTTTATCGTTTTGTATTTTGGGGCCTAAGTCTTTGTCTCTTTTATTTTCCGAATGATTGTTTATTATTATTGTATGTTTAGTCTAGGACATGTACAAAAGTAAATGGGTCCAAAATCCAAAATGGGTGGGTCCAAAACCCAAAATGGATGGGTCAAAAATTCCGGTCAAGGCGAAAAGAAGGCCCGGATTCGGACCCAAATTTCTCTCCGTCTCTCTCTCTCTCTTTACATGCTTTTAATTATTTGTCTTGTTTTATTCGTCGTTAGTGTAAAAGTTAGAAAAATCTGAATCCCCTCAAACGCCGTAAACGTTTTATTAACTTAAAAATAATTTCAAACGGAATCTAAAAGTGTAAATAAAATTTGCAAGTTATTTCTTACTTAGGTAATAAGTTAATATTTCACTTTTAAAATGATATCAAATAATTCAAGTTAAGTTTTAGTCGGATAAAATTAGTTGTCGGATAACCACAAGTAAGCGGACGTCTTAGGTGCTTTTTCAAAACCTTCCTAAGGCGTTAATAAGAATTCCCAAACCCCTCTTTTAAGTTTTCAAACTGACTTTCTGTTAAGACTTTTGAAAACAATGTTTTTCTTGATTTTTCTCAAAAATTAAGTAGCGGCTCTAAAAAGTCAAAAATTCTTAAAACAAATTTTTTCGATAAAACATGAAGTATATGAACTGTTTTGATAATTCTTGATGATGATATTAAATATGTTGATATATATCCATGATATTATAATGTTGTTTGGTTTGTTTATGTTACGCTAGTGGGATAGCCGTGTGATCCTACCAGTACATTGTGGTTGTGTACTAACTTTGCACTTGCTCATATTATTTTATTGAGCACAGGGCATGTTCACGCGATTGTTGACAGATCTCGCTTAGGTTATCAGTGATTGTTGACGAATTCAAGGGTGAGTCATTTTGTTCGGGCTTCCATGAGGGTCTATTTAGTCTATGTCCACCCTTTTCGGACCTAGACCTTGCTTTAGTTAGTTGATAGTTTGTTAGTAATCTCTTGTTAGACATGGATATCGTTATAATTTTTGTACATTGGCTTTCAGATTCTAGGTTTATCTTCCCAATTATTAGTTAGTTATTAGATCTTTATCTAATAATGAAACTTAGCTTACTTATTTAACTTGTTTCCGTAGTTTAAATGTCTTAGTTTTGATTTAATTGTTTTAGTTGGACAGTAGTAGTGGTTCTCCTACTGACATGTAAGCGTTGGTGTCAATCACAACGGTTGTGGTCGTGACAATCTCTAGAAATAGTGGGGATGGTAGTCGGTATTAAGGTTGAACCCACCTTTATGGAGAAAATAATCAAGGCTAAGCAGTTTGAAGATGAGAACTTGAATAAGGTAAAGAATAAGGTGGTGTCCGGAGAGACCAATATGTCACTCTTTATACAGGAATTATGCTTCGTTTAGAACAAGAATTTGTGTTCTTCAAATTGTTTACTTGATCCAGAGTGTATTGGTTGAGTTTAATGATTCGTGGTACCCTGGTAAGCTATCACTCGAGAAGAAGAAATTCATCCTAGGATTTTCATATCATTGCACATAACTTTTCTTAATATTGTCCGACATTTGGCGTAAACAAAAAACATATGAAAATTAATTCATGAGCTCACATAATTAAGACTACAATTAATTTATTGATCTGTATCACTAAAGATCTTTACAGAAAAGTCATTAGTCCAAAAGAGTCAAATTTTATTACTAATGTTAGAGTAAGATCCATGCAGCAGTCCCATGTAGTAATCTACTTGACTTGCTTGGGAAAAAGTTCTTGGAGACTAATAAAAGTAATTTTTTACTGATTTTTTTTGTAGTTTTGAGTCTTCCAGAAACACTCAAATCCTTAAACTCCTTATATTCAGAGTAACATGGTGAATATTTGTGTTGTCCCATTTGGTGATATGATAATAATGAGGCTATAGTTTTAAAGGTTAGATTAGAATGGTTTAACAGAAATGGTTCACGATGAATAGACAGTACAAAAATATATCGTATTTCGTGGATAAATCGGATTTTGGACGGATTGCTAGTTGTTTCTATTTCGCTCGTTAGTAATCTCTTAGCGACGAAAAAATGAGTCCGTCGCAAGTTTAGCGACATATTGGAGACGAATAATATCCGTCGCCACTTGTTAGTGACGGACTGGTCCGTCGTTATAATTATATAATTTGTTGCTATTTCATAAGTAATTTCGTTATTTCAAATAAATTTGTGACGAAGTCTATGTCACTAGTCCGTCACAAAATATTCTGTTATTTGAGCCTGCATCTTTACCACTAAAATATTTCGTTGCTAATTCGTCGCCCATATTTTTTTATAGCAATGACCAAATCGTCATTAAATTTGTTGCTAAAAAATTTCTTGTAAAATAATTTCATTTATTTATTTTAAATGTACATTGCTGAAATAAATTAAATAACATTTACTAAAAATACCTCTAAAATAAGAAATATTCATAAAAAATAATACTTAGACGGTTCAAAATTTATAGATAGCAAAATCCAAATCAGATATTTTGGAGCAAAACATCATAAATAATCTATTAAATATTCTTTAGAGAACTTTTGTTCATCAACTTTTGTAGTATGCTTCACATTGATCAATATCATATTTGAGACGTTTTTCCCCATAATATTTCTTCATATTTTTTGTGTAAATAAAGATAAAGAGAAAGCATTAAAGATTAGTATCAAAAATTATATTTAAAAGAAAGTGCAGTAACATACGGAACCTTTTAGATTAATTAAATGTACTAACTTTTTTAGCTAACATATACATTACATTTAAACTTAGATTAAAAATCAGTGCAATGGTAATTACATAAAACAACACAGTATTCAAGAATACATGCTATAAGCCTACAACTATACATTAGTCCCCAACAAACAAATGAGGAGACAAGTTAGAAAGTAGATATGGACCTAAACTAAAACTTAATCAGTGATTCCATAAGGAAAAAGAAAAATATTTTTGAGACATTTATAAAATGATGAGGATAAATTTGATCCTTTTTTGTTGTGAAAAAACTAGATAGAAAAATAAATAAAGAAATACACTGTAATTGACACCTTAAAGTTCATAGAATCTTGGATGGATTTCAAATGTTTCAAGACCAAATACATGTAATTCATATAAATGTCAAGAAAAAAAATAGCTATCTGATCCAATTTATTCCTATGGTCTATAACAGGCATGAATCCTTTAGAAAAAATTCATAAACAATGAGACATAGCAACAATAAGTCCCAACGAGTATCATCGTAAGGTAAACTACACAAAAGCATATGCATGTAAGATTGTTTTGTTATATTTTGTTTTGTTGCCTTTTCTCGATTTTTCTTAATGGTTACTAGCATCACCCTCTTGGATTAACTAAATGAGAATATGAATTATAAATGACTATCAACTTCTTGTATTATTTTTTTCCTTAATCTTTGAGAAAATTCTCCCTCTTCAGACTTATCTTGGTAATTACTTTTGCATCTTATCTGAATTGTACAAACTGAAATTAATATGATGGAAATCTCCTTATTGAAGATAGACAATAGAGCAATTTTCTTTGTACTTCCCAGTGATATTCAGGGATTGACTCGAAGAGAAGGACTTGAGCTTTCACGGCTCATTAGAAATGCGAAGGGAACATATTCGAGTCCAATTTGGACTCCACATGAGTTCACATGATAAAAAAATAGGAATTAAAAATCTAAATAAGTATAGCACCAATATTGCATCCAAATCATTCCTTAATAACAAACAAAGAACATCCAAGGATGAAGTAAATGAAACAGCAAATGTACAATAACTTAAAATCATGTAAAAGTTACAAAAATTAATTCTAGATAAATTTAACTACTACTCATGATAAGTTAATCGGATTTCTACTAATTCATCACATATGGCTCCTAAATAATAACAAAAAAAAGATAGTCAAAGTTAACAATCAATGTTTACAATGAGCAAATTAAACAAAGAAATGAAAACTTGAATACTACAAAGGATTAAGAAAGGGGTTCACATGACAAAGACTTGATTAATAAATAAACAGAAGGACTTAAACTGTGACTTAAAACATTTCATCTTAAGAAGGCAAATTAGTTAGAGTTAACAAATCACAAACGGATAAACCCCAAGCACACAACATGTTCAGAAAACACGAAACAGTAAGCTAAGAAAAAAAAAAGAAGAAATCAAACAAGATTTGGAGAGATAATTTCCCTTTCTAATGAGAAATATATGTATATTTTAAGATAGGTTCAAAGTTCTCGACTTACCTGGACAATTTGAGAGCGCTCGTCAACAAAAGATTTTTCATCATGAACATGCGTATGGACGTGCAAATGTAACTCGCTTGGTGTTGGATCTCGATCCTTTTCAATAGCCTATACAAAAGATAAATCACCTTTAGATACAATAATATCCATTGTGTAATGTGTGTTTAGATACAAGTGTATATATCATACAACCTAAAGATAGTACTTATATAATTTGTGAAATATATACTTACAAGTTTTTTGCGATATTTTCCTATTCAGATAGAGTCACCCTTGTGAGTATAACAACAACTTCACGCCCACCAACATAATGATACACTTGAAATAACAATTTATCTTTAAACACCTAAATGCATCAGCTTCAATGTGAACTGAAAAGGGCGGAAGGGGGCATAAAGGAGATAAATATAAAATGGCTAACACAAAGTTGAGGGAATCAAGGATAATGGCAATGAATAGAACAACACATTGGTCTTTGATGGATCTTACAGAAATGCCACCATATTGTACAGAACAAACGTACATATCCTTTTGAACTACTCGAATTGCTTCTGTTGCTTTATATTACCCTATCGATAAGTTCCACCAGAAAAAAAACAATCAAATCACATATTTTGATTGCTTACTATCTCTCACAAACGTCAAAAGGTGGCATCTGGCTTGAGTTAAAAAAATTCAAGTTAAGCAAACATCATTCTCATGAAAGCCATAAATTACTTGTTTTGGAGCAATTGCTATAATATAGCTTTCAAGAAACAGATAAAACCAAATTACATAAGAATTGTTGTCATTTTATTACTTTAAGCTCTTAGTGTTTCGATAAAAGATATAATAAGAATACTTTATTTAGTGAGCATTGAAGGAAAGGGTTTCTTCACCTAAAATCCTCATAGAGCTCCTATGACTGAAAATGTTGTTGTGTTCTCCCTCGTTTTTGTTCTTATGTTGCTCGCTGGATCTGGATGTTGTCGGTGCTCATCATCGCTGCTCGCTGCGTGTAGCTAAAGTTGCTGTCCTTTTTCGCCGAAGAGGAGGCAACTGATGGCACTATATGTGTTGCTGCTATAGCCGGATGGAGACCACCTTGTCGCTTAATTGCTCACCGGTTGGAGCTTCTGCTAGCGAAGGAGGTTTACTGGTAGTCATTGCAAGTCTTTCGGAGCTCACCATTGTTGTTCACTCCTCGTTCTCCAAGCTGCAAAGGCCAAAAAGAAGAACGGAGAAGAAGGCAAACAAGGCCTGGGCGGCGGACTTGTAGAGGAGAGGAGGAGAATGAAGAAAATTAGGGATTTGGGATCTTTTGTATAAGATGGGAAAGCAAGGGTCTTATTTCAGGACAATTGATAAATTCGGATGAACGGATGAGATTGACTCTTGGAGTATGATAAATTATGATGGACTGATGAGATTAAATGAGGGTAATGGAAATCTGAAATTGGAGTTTGGAATGGAATTAGTGACGGATTCTAAAATCCGTCGCTTTCAAATAAATATATATATTTAGAAAAATTACATTGACGGATATTTTCATCACCATATGATATATTTTTTATTAAAAAAAATATAGTTGATAGATTAGCAACCTTTTTTTCGTCACTAATTTCGTCGTCCAATATTAATTAAATTTGTCACCACAACTTTGTTACTAAATCCGTAGGGAAAATTAGGCCCCAATTTTTTGCGCTTATATTTAGCAGTGGATTATATATTCCGTTGTAAATTTGTTGCTATAATATAAATCAAAATATTATTTGTTAATTTCGCAACAAAATGGTTATTCTGTCGCAAATCTGTCGTTATATAGTGACGGAATATTGATCGTCACTAATATACGTCGTTAAACGTTATTTTTTTAGTAGTGAGAGGTACAATGTAATTATATGCTTTTGACCAATTAAATTTCTAAAGAGAAATCATTTCACTTAAAATTTTTGGGACATTATCATCCAAGCACGTAAAAAAAATTGTTTTATGGATGGCGGTGAGATTCAAGCATTGGGACTTCTGTCTGCTCTGATACCATGTTGAAGTGTGTGACCATCTCATCTAAAAGTTTAAGTTGTTAGAGAGACACATTTTTATTAATTAATTAAATTCTCAAGAGTCAACACGCCTCCTCACATGTGGGCCTGATTTATTTTTCATGGGTCAGACACATGGAAATTCTTTTTAATATGGTGACGATGAGATTCTATCTTAGAACTTCTACCTACTCTGATGTCATGTTGAAATGTGTAACCATCTCATTTAAAAACTTAAGCGGTTAGAGAGAACACATTTTTATTAATTAATTATATTCTTTACAAGGAGGGTAATAAAACAATTGATAAAGTAGCAAATTTGAAACTTTAATGAACACATGTCTTTTACACCTCAAAGTTTTACTCACTAACAAGAGGTAAATTAACATACCAATGATAGACTACAATTTTCTTAATAAAGGAAAAATTATGCAATCGACCATTTGTATTATCAAAGATTTAGCCAATTTTTTAAAATTACTAAAATTGGTCAAAATTTCTTTTTCTTTTCTATTTCATCATTAATGAATTCCGGCCTTCTTTTTCTTCCTTCTTATTTCGCCATTAATGCCTTTTTTTCCCTCTTCTTTTTTTTCAACGCCGTGATCTTTTTCTTCTTCTGTGTGGTCATCTTCCTCTTCGTCGCTTTTTCTTTTTCTTTAAATTTGATGTAAATATAAAAAGACTTATAATATTGAGAGAATTTCATATTTAAAATTTAGGACTATTTAAAGGTGATTTTAAGTAGATCGAGATTGAATAGTTAGTGTATACCACATGCATAGTCAGTGTAAACTTCATATATGATAAACTATATTCAACTTTTTGAGTATATCACAATACATTGTCAGTATATAATTCATGTATAGGCAAAATATATCGTATAGTCAAGGTATATTTTCTGTTGTATGTATTTGAGATAAACTCAACGATGTATATATTTTCCACGAGGCAAAAGGCAAGCTGACTTAGAGGCTGCGGTCATTCTTGATTGATGTAGCTTCGTCGTCTGTTTTGGTACGAATGAGACACAGAACAGTAGCAGCAGGCGATCAAAAAGCTCCGAGCAAATCTTCTAGAGAGTGTACCCTTAGTTTCGACTCTTTCTCTATTCTAAAACGAAAAATAGAAAAAAGAAAAAGAAAGAGTTTGAAATAAGACCAATATTAAATTGATATATAATTTAATTATTTTGAAAAGAAGGTATAAAAAATTCAGTGCTCCAGTAATCAACTACATAGCCACATGTAAGTGTATGGACTGGAGTCACAATAATAAAAACAGATGTTAGAGGTAATAAATATACATATTAACAAACAGTGTTAAAATTTTTATTGACATTAGTTAATTTTCATTTGATCCTATTTCACTATAGACTTTAGAGATATTTACAAACAATGTTACTTACCTCTAAATAGTATATATTCAGTAATAGTTAAACTATTATCTTTAATAAATTACTGCTAGTAATTATTTTTTATGTGGTGAGTGGCAAACTTGATGACCAAGAAATGGTGAGAAAGTCTAAATTTTTTTGACAAATGTTGGTTGTTTCTCCTACCATTTGCAATAAAAGTAATATGGACTAGAAGTGGTAATTTCAGCTCAAGTGAAATAAATTCATTTTTCTCATATTAAATTAATTGGGGTACTCATATTTTTTTAAAAAAATGGGTAAATATGAACTTTAACTTATTTAATCTCACACAAATATGGACAAAATGAATAAATATGAGAATTCATATATTACTTACTTATCATAAAATTCTTAATTAGAGTAATTATTTTTGAAAATAAAAAATAAAAAATTAATGGGGTAGGGGTGGATGTGAAGGTGGGGTTAAAAAATTAAAATTTTTTGAAACTTTTTTTGGGTGTGGGTGGAAGGTTTCCTGGGATAGGAGTTGGCAAGAAATAACCTTTTTTCAAAAAAAAATTATGAAAAACGGGTTGGGGGGGGGGGGGTCAAGACGGATTTATGTTGAAGTAAGGTGGTTCATCCAAACTCCCATCGTCAAAAATTACACTATATATATACAATTAAATTTGTAATTTATGTGTATATATTTAATGTTGAACGCCATTAGCATACACCAAAGATGTAGCTTATTGGCTTTGGGGGTTTAAGAATTCTTGCTGAAGAAGGCGAGGTTGTGTGTTCGAACCCGGTCAATGTAATTTTTTTCTAACTTTATTTTTAGGCGTTTTCCCAAATTCTATTTTAGACATTTACTTTATTTTTAAAAATAATTATAGAATCAGAAAACCGACTTTTAGTTCCAAAGAAAAGGAAATTTAGTATTTATTCGTTTATTCCATAATCATGAAGTCAACATTTAAATACCCTTTTCTTCTTTAAGGATTTTTCGAGTTTTATTTTTTCATCATCTCTTCCCAGTTCCTTGCTATCGTGAACGTTGCTTGCTGCTATTTGTCGTTGCTCCTTGCTTCTTCTGTTGGATTGATCGTATCAAAAACTTGAAGTCTATCGCAATCGTTTCTCTCATCTCCATTAATAACTACTTTAGTAAGTTTTTGGTTTCCTTTTTTCTTACTAGATTTCTATATACCTCATTTCGTTCTTCTTAATGTGCTTTCTTTTAGTGGGTTAATTTATTGATATCATTAAAGTTTAATTGTTTGGATAATTTTATATGTTTTCTTAATCTAAATTGGAGAGATAGAGAAATATAATCTAATAATCAAATAACCATTACTGAAGCTTTTTGGTTTTGATCCTTATTATGTGTGCACTTTTTATTTAATTGTTCTTATTGTGTGTTTAATTCTCTTAAATTCTAGGTCATCTTTTACTTTACAATTCACTCTTAATATTCAATGAAGAAGTATTGTTTCTCCAGTATCGAAATCAAGTTTAGCCTCTCATAGTCAAAGTCAATCCAACCATGAAGAAAATGTCAATCATTCAAATGAACCATCATATTCTTCTCAGGAATTTGATTTGAGTACTTTAAAGTTTGATCCCGGTGAAAGAACTTCAATATTGAATTATCATCCAAATCATCGTGATGTTATTAGAAGAGCATACCTTGTGAATGATCCTTGTCAACCTCGCTTGGAGGTGCATGTGTACCCTCAAACAAATATTTCTGGAGCAATGCCTCGTTTTAATCATGAATGGTTTGATGATGTATATTATGATTGGTTGGAGTATAGTGTTAGTAAAGATGCAGGTTATTGTTTGCATTACTATCTATCTAAAGATCATAACATTAACCAAGGTGGAGGTGAAGTATTTTCACGTATATGATTTACGAATTGGAATAAAAAGAGTGGTCTTCACAAGCATATTGGTCTGCCGAATAGAGCACATAATCGATCAAAAAGAAATGTCAAGATTTACTACGACAACAACAATCTATTCAATCTACATTTGAGAGGCAATCTAATCAAATTAAACATGGATATCATACACGCTTAAGTTCTTCGGTTGATGTAGTAAGACTTCTCATAACTCAAGGACTTGCATTTCGAGGTCATGATGAATCTAAATCATCACTTAGTAGGGGTAGTTTTCTTTAGATTCTCTCATGGTACGCCAGAAGGTGTGATAAAATTCGTTTTATGTACTTGAAGATGCCCCTCAAAATGATCAAATGACTTCTCCAATAATTGAAAAAGATATTGTGACTGCATGCAAGATAGAAACAGTTAAAGCTATTCTCGAGGAATTAAATTGTGACTACTTTGCCTTACTAGTTGATGAATCTTTTGATATTTCACACAAGGAGCAAATGACTATTGTATTACGATATGTTGATAGAATGAGATTTGTGATAGAGTGACTTATTGACATAATTCATATTCACGATACTAGTGCATTATCCATGAAAGAGGAAATTATTAATGTACTTGCTTAACATTCTTTGAGTCCATCAAGTGTGCGTGGACAATGTTACAATGGGGCAAGCAATATGCAAGGTGAGGTCAATGGACTTAAAATGTTGATTAGGCAAGAAAGTAGATCGGCTCATTCTATACATTGTTTTGCTCATCATCAACTTCAACTACCTCTTGTTGGGGTTTCTAAAAAGTGTGTTGAAGTGGGAAAACTTGTAGTGTTAGTCTCGAATATTTTTAATGTATTGGGATCTTCTTTTAAGCATAGGGATGATTTACGAGATACTCAAAAAGCAACAATTCAAAATGCAATAGATATGGGTTAACTAACAACCGGTAGGGGCTTGAATCAACACCTTGGTCTTTAAAGATCTTGTGATACTCGTTGGGGATCTCATTATAAATCTTTTAACAATTTTTTTCTTATGTTTGGCTCTACTCTTGAAGTTCTTGAATCACTTGCTCTTGATGCACGAAGTATGGATGAAAGATCTAAGGCAACGGGACATCTTGAATCTTGTAGAATATTTGAGGTTGCGTTCATGTTACATTTGACGAGAGATGTATTAACAATCACAAATGAGCTCAATAAATTCTTACAAAGAAAGGAGCAATATGTTGCAAATGCCATGCTACTTGTTGAAGTAGCAAAGAAAAGATTGCAAGTTTTAAGAGATGATGAGTGGAATTCTCTTATTGCTAAGGTATCTATATTTTGTACCAAACATGAAATTTTGATACCTAACTTTGACAAGCCATATGTTATCTCTTTAAGGCCACATCGAAAACTTGCTCACTATACAGTCTTACATCATTATCGTGTTGTAGTGTTTTGCAATATTATTGATTGGCAACTTTCAGAGCTTAATGATCGTTTTAATAAGGTAGCTAATGATTTTCTTCATAGAATTTCTTGTTTGAATCCAATTAAATCGTTTTCAAGTTTTTATAGCAAAAAAATATGAGGATGGCTGAATTATATCCAGATGATTTTGATGAATTTAATATGAATACTCTTGAGAATCAACTTGCAAGTTACATTGTTGATGTTTGTGATGTTGATGAAAGGTTCTCTGATCTAAGTGGACTTTGTGATCTTTCCAAAAGATTAATCCAGACAAAAAACATTCAAATTATCCTTCGGTGTTCCGCTTAGTGAAACTTGCTCTACTTCTACTAGTTGCCACTTCATCCGTTGAAAGAGCTTTCTCGGCAATGAAGTTTATTAAGAATGATTTGCGAAGTCAAATGAGTGATGATATTTTTAGTGGTTGTTTGGTTCCTTTTGTAGGAAAAGATGTATTTGATAGTATTTCTAATGATGCTATTATTAAGACATTTCAAGATATGAAATCTCGTAGAGTACAATTGTAATAATCTATTTAACTTTTTAGATATATGTGATCTAAGGTAATATTTTTTATCCAACTCATTTATATCCGATTCGACCCATTTATTTATGGATATTATTTACGTGATTAATTTTTTTTTGAACCCCCTTAATGAAAATCCTCCCTCCGCCACTGGTGGCGATGGTGGGTCGATGGAGGGGGGGATGGGGTGGTAGGAATTGAGGTATTAATGTGGATTACAATCATGCTACCCAAACTATATTTGTTCAAATTCATATTTATTCATATTTTATATAGGTGGTTGTGAATTAATCTATTTTAACTCAATCCATATTCAATTCATCCAAATCCAATCGAATCCACCAATTTACCATCCCTAATTTGGCCAAATATTTGAGGAACTACTTTTACTAAAATAGTTTTGGATTATAATAATATTAGTAATATACCTTGCAGAAGAGAACTGTATGAGGCAAATAATGCCCACTTACTTTGTAGGGAAAAAGGACAAATGTACTTCTGAACTTTCAAAAATGGTATATCAATATCCTCTGTCATACTTTTCATCATCAGAGCCTCTGTTGTCCAATAATCAGCGCATATTTGCCCCTCATTTACAGAACACTCAGCTTGTACACGTGGCACAATCCTAAGCCACAACCTAAATTGATCAATTATTTAACCCAAATTTGCAACTTTCACATATAGCAAACAAAAAATTCATATTTGTATGCTATAGCAAAGTTTGCATAATTGTGCTCCATAGCAAACATAAAACTGTATAATTCGCTATAAATATACAATTGTATAATTCGCTGGCCTAAATTGTATAATTCGCTAGCCTATTTCACTGCAATTGTATAATTCGCTATCCTATTTAACTGCAATTGTATAATGCACAATTGTATAATTCGCTTCCTATTTCGCTGCAATATTTTTATAAAATTTGTTTTGCATACAATTGAATCGAATTAAAATGTATGTATATTGTATAATATAAGTGTATAGAAAGAAGATATATGTTTTTCTCTCGCTTTATACAAAAATAGAAACACAATATATACACTTCTGTTGTATAAAGCTAGAGAAAATTGTATTTCACTGCAATTGTATAATTCGCAATTGTATAATTCGTTGGCCTTTTTCTCTGCAATATTTGTATAAAATTTGCATTTGTCTACAATTGAATTGAAGTAAAATGTTTGTAAATTGTATAATTAAGTGTATAACACGAAGATATATGTTTTTGCATNATATACAATTTTCTCTCGCTTTATACAAAACAGAAACAGAATTTATACACTTCTGTGTATAAAGCGAGAGAGCGAGCAGAGGGAGAGTGGCGAGCGAGAATGGGAGAGTGGCGAGCGAGATTTTTGGGAGAGAGACGCCTGGCAAACTTTGGCTAGCGTTTGCTATGGAGCACAACTAAATCAAACCCTAGCTACTCCATTTATTTTAGGTTATTAGTTTGCTATTATATACAATTTTCTCTTTTTAAAACCCGTGCATGATCTATTCAACCTTCCCGATATACACACAATTAAACTATGGACCAATTCAGTCAATGTACCGGCCACTGCCGCCAAAGGAACCAAAAGAACCCATGAAATTTCTATCTCGTTCTTGAAGTCTCTCTGTTTTTGAAGTCTTTAAAGCGTTAGATCCTCATTAAGTTTTACCTAAATCACTTTTTTCTGCTGCCCCTTTTTATATTAGGTGTTGTAGAAGTACCATAGGATATTGTCGTCGAATTAGATAAATCCTCCATTTTTTCAACAACCTTTTTTCTTTTGGTGGACTTTACTTATTTTTTGAATTATGGAAAAACAAGAGCTTCTTGATAGAATCTGAATTTGGGGGACACTAATGGTGACACAACTTATCATTGTTACTTTATGATTTCTTGAAAACATCAAAGTATTGAATTTATATTTTTTTTGCTTTCAGAGAGAGACTTTTTTTTTAAGTTAAAAAGAGGGTTTATTATATCAAAATATGATGTATCAATACAAAACAGCAATGGTTGCATTACTGCTTGCGCAAGATTGACTTGACCACTGATACGCTCAAACTTACTTCTCAAATAAGAAGTAAAGCGGTCGTGTCAAGTAAATAACCCAACTAGTGAGGTTGGGATCGTTCCCACGAGCAAAATAGTTTAGACTTAACTTCAATCTATTACTACTATTGTTCAGTCAATTACTTCCTTGGAAAGCAAAAATAATAAAAAGGGGGGTTTCTATTTCTAAGTAAATGAAAATAACTAGCAAAATAAAAGGAGACGACTAACAGCTTCGAATGTTGGAGTTTAATCAATTAATCAAAGTAACTAGGGTTTACGTGTTCCCCACAGGTTCATAACTTGATAA
>NC_028639.1:60663549-60663914 GCF_001406875.1 Solanum pennellii
CAAAACATTTGAACTCTTGGAATATGGGTACTGGGGCTACTTCTCTGATCTTCATGACGAATCTGCAGGACGGACCGTCATGACTACGACGGTCCGTCACGCTTTCTGTAACCCCACACTTGGTCAGACTTCCCCATCTTCCTTCAGCAGCTGCACTACGCTGCCACCTACGGACCGTCACAGGCATGACGGACCGTCACAAGCTCCGTAGGTGGTATCTTCTGCATTTCTTCGCTCAAAAACCTCCGCATTCATCTTTGGATGGATTTCCTGCAAATAAAGAGAAACTTGTATAAAAATTAGCACAAAAAGGCTTTTGGACACACTAAACTTAAGGAAAATGTATTAATAATACCGTGAAACCA
>NC_028639.1:60664275-60665119 GCF_001406875.1 Solanum pennellii
GGGGAAAAAGAACACAGGCAAGAAAACCCCAAAAGAGGATAGTGAATTGGGATACTCAGACTTCACCCTAGCACTCACTTTCCACTTACCCCACCCCCAACAAAAAGACATGTAATTGTCCCCAATGCATAAAAAAATTTAAATACTAGAGTGGTATGTGAAGCAAACCAGGGGCGCAAAGCGCCGACGATCAACAAGCTGGTGGGTCCGGTTCCCCGGAACCCACGTGCTCTGTAATCTGGACACCCTCAGTGGTGTCCTCAAAAACAACAGCACTATCAGCAGTGCCTCCCTCTATCTCCACAGTTCTGGAGCTAGACGCCCCAGCCGCTAACTCTCCTACTTTCATCTGGCGCGCCTCCTCCTCAGCAAGCGAGGCTCTCCACGCAGCCTCCATCTCACGGCGCTCCTTCTTCCGTGCTCGCGCCTCATCCTCCGCTCGACCCCTACTCCTCTTGGCATGCTCTCGAGGGGGAGGTGGTGGAATCTCTGAGGTTGCGAATAGGGCCGCCAACACTGTGTCTTCAGCAGGCTCGACAGAAGGGGCCTCTGACTCAGGAACCCTAGCCTCTAAGATCATGTCAATATCTGCGCGAAGACTGTCGACCGCAGCCTGAAGGGTCGACGCATTCACCGGAGGAGCTGGCCGAGCTAGCACCCGCAACTCAAAAGCGTCCAAGCGCTGGTGAACCTCAGCGATCTTCCGCTCTATATGCTGAACCATTTTCCGCTCCAAGCGCTCTTCTGCCTCGGTAATAGACCTCTGCATCCACGGCTGGATATGATGCAGAAGTGTAGCCATTTGCGCCTCTAATTTTTGGACCCTAGCAAGCGGGACCAGAGC
>NC_028639.1:60666745-60668505 GCF_001406875.1 Solanum pennellii
GGTGAACCGGGTGTGGATTCCGAACTGTCAGCCTCATCAAACGAGGCCGACGCTGCAGCGGTAGCGGGTGCGGGAACCTCAGCAGAGCCGGAGGCCTCCTCCGACCACGAAACTCCTAAGGAGCCAGACGCTCCTTCTTCATTGGTGGCTGACCCAGAAGGTGTGCCGGTCAGTATGCGCTCCTCATCAGACTAGGAGGCAGTGACTACGCCGGACGCCACATTTTTGGGTGTGGCTCTCGCAGCACGTGCGGCACGGGAAGGGGTGGAAGTGCCGGGGGCACGTACTCGGGGTCACGCTCATCATCAGAGCCAATGACCAGGCGGGCAGACGTGGCGACAGACTTCAATTGCCCGCGTGCATAGACTCGATCTTGTTTAGGTGCCATAGTAGCTAGTACCTGTAAAGGATCAATATTAGTACTAGAAGTAGCAAACAAGCCAAATAAATACAAAAAAAATAATATAAAATGACATTTCTATAGTAACAGTGAAGCACGACGGGCCAGGTGACGGCTCGTCGTGACTATGACGGACCGTCATGGGGTCCGTCGTGTCTTATTTAGACTTTGTTTATATGGAGAACCCTGAAGGAAAGTCTCGGACAAGTATGACGGCATGTACAGGACGGACCGTCACAGGTACGACGGTCTGTCCTAGGTGTCCATCAGAGGACATTTGAAAAAAATATGGAGACCCTTAGGAGAGGGGTCTCTGACCATCATAACGGTCATGCAGGACGGACAGTCGTGGGTATGACGGTCCGTCGTACTTGTCCATTTGATGACACTTGCATAAAATTGGGCAGTGGGGTGTTAGGGCTTTTGGAACGGACCCTACGACGGTCCGTCGTGGGTACGACGGTCTGTCATCGGGGTCTCGTTCTGTAAATCAGTGACAGAACTGGGGGTGCCCCATTTATCCCCTATGACCCAAATTGAATTGGTAGTGTTTGAACCTACATTTGTCTAACCCAAATACCTAGTAACTAGCAATGCTAAAGCACCTATTTCTAGGGTTGTAAACACGGCAATTTCGAAGATTTTTAACCTAGGTTAGACAGAATTTTATATAAAAGAAATAAACATATCAGGAAGAACTATGCTAATACTAATTGATAAACGAAAATATGAAAATGCAAGATAAATGAGAAGAAATTAGAGACACATACCTGAGAATTGAAGCAAAACAAGATGGAAAAGTACTTGGTGATCAAGAAGACACCCACAGCAGCAACTCCGACTAGTAGAGGATAACTTTTAGGACTTTGGAGAAATTTGGGGAAAATGATCGGTTGAAGAGGGAGATGATTTTGGAAGTTGAAAAGGGAGGGAAATAGGAGGAAGAGGGAAGGAATGGGGTGAAATGAAGGGTTGGGTATTTTAAATGGTGAGATTTTATTAAAAACCTCCAGCCGGGTCAGGTCGGGTACGCCTCATTAATGACACGACGATTCTCCGATGACGGTCCGTCTCAGTTGTGACGATCCGTCGTTGGTTCCGTCATGTGTGCCCTAGTTTGAAAATAACAGAAAGACGTACCTGGCTCGACGGATTCATGCGACGGTCCGTTTCAGGCGCAATGGTCTGTCGCTATATCCGTCAGTGACTGCTGCAAAGTAATTTTCTGCAGAATTTCCTGGTGATGTGCCTGCAAATTTAAAACCCATTAGTAGAAAATGCTACCATTACTAGAAAAAAAAAACTATAAGTATTGGGTTGCCTCCCAACAAGCGCCTGATTTAATGTCGCGGCACGACTG
>NC_028639.1:60672204-60679938 GCF_001406875.1 Solanum pennellii
AAGTAGCATTAAGGCGAGTTCTAACGTTGGCCATCCGTTAAAAAGACCTCTAAAAACGAAAGAATTATCAATACATGCAAGACACTATTCTAGAATTGTTATTTTAGTTAGGTTTTACCTCATTATTTGCCTATGGTTCCCACAACCCTAGTTATGGAGTTTGGTTACCCATAGTCATAATCACAATATTCAAATATATGATATAAGAATTCATGTACTTACTTCAATGAGAAAGAGTAAAATCCGAAAGTTCGCTTGATTAATCAACAAAAATCACCAACACTCAATGATAAAAGTCTCAAGATAACCTAATAATACAAAGTCTAACCAATAATCCAGCGTCTAACCTCAAAAACGAGGTTTTTCGAACTACTTATAAAAAATAAAAACCTAATTAAACAAGGACTCTATTTGCTGGAAATCAGTCAAAACGTGGCTGGGTCGACGGACCTCGCGACGGGACGTCGTGGTCATAACGGGCCGTCGTGGACTCCGTCGTCCCATACTTTGCAACTTTCTTCTGCTGCTCTCTTCATTACCCTCGACGGCAGGTATGACGGATCGCTACGAACACAACGGTCCGTCGAGGGACTCCATTTCAAAACACTTGAACTCTTGGAATATGGGTACAGGGGCTACTTCTCTGATCTTCATAACGAATCTGTAGGACGGACCATCATTGCTACGACAGTCCGTCACGCTTTCCGTAACCCCACACTTGGTCAGACTTCCCCATCTTCCTTCAGCAGCTGCACTACGCTGCCACCTACGGACCGTCACAAGCATGACGGACCGTCACAATCTCCGTAGGTGGTCTCTTCTGCATTTCTTCGCTCAAAAACCTCCGCATTCATCTTTGGACGGATTTTCTGCAAATAAAGAGAAACTTATATAAAAATTAGCACAAAAAGGCTTTTGGACACACTAAACTTAAGGAAAAAGTATTAATAATACCGTGAAACCACGGTATATCAACCACCTGATGGGGTTACAATCTAAATTACATTGGGGCTTATCCACTTTTTTGTGCTTCTAGAATCTTTCGAACAAACAAAAGCGAAAAATCTCGTTCCTCGAAAAGTTTGTCCAATTTTATCTTCTGGCCTTCTTTGGCTAGCCACTTTATTTTTTCCTCAAGACTCATATCTCTATTAATCAAATTCCTGCATTCGTTTAAAATATTTGTATGAGTATATATCTCTTTCGTTTTAAAAAAACTTAATTACCTCGAGTGAGTCGGTTGTTATCTCCAAGTGTTGAGCCTGCAATTTTTCAGATAAAAGAAGTCTATATAATAGAGATAATAGTTCAACACTGGTTGATGATTTTACATTAATTTTTCCACTATAATCAGCTATCCAATTCACAACGACGTCATGCAAAATACATCCCCCCCTTATTACTCTCTCTTAGTTTTGCTTTGATTATTTTAATAATTTAACATCCATCTAAATTGGTTCTGCACGGCTCTTTGGACAAGAACGACATGGACTTTCATGGGTTCATTGGTGTCTCCGGCGGCAGTGGTCCATAGTTTATTTGTAGATAAATCGGTTTGATTGAATGGGTCATGAGTGGGTTTTGAAATTTGGGTTAAATAATTGGTCAATTCGATTTGTGGCTTAGGATTGTACCACGTGTATAAGTTGAGTATTTCGTTAGTGGGAGAGGTAAATGTGCATTGGTTATACGACAGGGGCTCTGAAGGACGAAAAATATGACGAAGGAATTGACATACCAATTTTGAAAGTTCGAAGGTATATTTCTAATGCAGTATTCAGTAAAGAATGAGAAATTAAAGAAAATATTTAGTGCATGAAAATTATTTATCCAAAATAATTCAAATATTTCTTATTTTTGCCACAACATAATTTTGTACACGTCGAAGACGTCTCTCTCTATATATAAATAAATGTTCTTACTTAGTGAGAACAAAAGTAAAGAAAATGAATATTCATGCTTTAAACTTAAAAATCTAATTAATATCTCTACTTGGATAGAAAATTTTATAATTTAATCCACTTGCAAATTGACCTAGGTCTATTATATAAAGTTCAGAAGGTAAAGAGTAGTAATCTAGAAACATGAATTATTCATGCTATTTGGCACCCACACACCTTTTTTTAACCCCATATGTTTTGTTTTATTTGGCAATTAGCTCGTTGAGAAATATAAATCGTTTAAGGTATAAATACTCGATGAATGTGTGTGTGATTATATATATATATATATATATTGGGAAAAATCGGATAAACAAAACAATATATATGCTAAAAGTATGAAAATAAAATGGAAAAATGATGATACCAACAATTTTACGTGGAAACCCTTCTGAATAAGGCAAAAAACCACGGGCCAAGAGGAGCAACTGATATTACTATAGTAAGAAATTTTACACTGTGTAGTCACGAATAAAACACTCAAAGTGACTACGACACACTCAAAAGGAACAACACTCTTTTGGTTTCCACCTTACTAAATATCTCTCACACTCTATTTTCTTTACAGACTATTTTTCTTGTATAGTCTATGAAATACCTCAATTTGCTCTCAAATTGGTTTTTCTCTCTAATTTGGTGTGTTCTACAAATGAGCAAGAATGCTTTATTTATAGAAGGATAAAACCATGCCTATGTCACTAATGACATAGGTAAATATAGCAAAGTCAAAAATGATTGCAAATCTTACCAATTTTCCAACCATCAAATATTTTATTTTCAACTCCAATTACTATTCCTTTTTAACAATTTCTTGTAGCAATTGAATAGCAAAAGTTGACCAAAAAATAGGATGGATTCAAAAAATCTCCCCCTCCAGTCCCATTTACTGGAAAAAGGTATCTTCATCTTCTTTAGAGAGAGATCATACCTACAAGTTCTTTGTATAACTCGAACTTGTCTTTCGATATCGTCTTGGTCAGCATATCTGCAAGATTTTCACTTGTGTGAATCTTTTTGACGTGAAATGATTCACTCTCCACTTTCTCGCGAATTCAATGATATCTGACGTCGATGTGTTTTGTTCTTGCATGGTACATGGAGTTCTAACTCAAGTCTATTGCACTCTGGCTGTCACAATAGACAATATACTCCATCTGATTTAAACCAAACACTTGAAGAAATCGTTTTAGTCATATCATCTTCTTGCCGGCTTCAGTAGCCGCAATTACTCAACTTTAGTTGTAGATAGTGCAACACACTTCTACAACTTTGACTGGCAGAATATAGCTCCCCCTGAAAAATTAAACAAATATCCAGTAGTGGATTTTCTGTTATCAAGGTCACCTACCATATCAGAATTTGTATAGCCTTTCAAGATTGAATTTGATGCTTCAAAACACAAACATTCATCTGAGCTTCCTCTAAGAAACCTGAGTATCCACTTCACAACTTCACAATGCTCTTTTTTTGAATTTTCGAGAAATTTGCTCACAACACCAACTGCGTGAGCAATATCAGGTCTAGTGCATACCATTGCATACATTAGACTTACAACGACGGAAAAATATGGAACTTTGGTCATGATTTTTTTTTCCTCCATAGCTGTAGGACACATCTTCTTGTTCAAATTCATATGACCAGCAAGAGGTGTACTAACAGGCTTAGCATTCTTCATGTTGAAGCGTTCTAGTACACGTTCAATGTACTTCTTCTAGGATAAATAAATCTTCTTTTTATCTCTGAGACGAGTAATTCTCATGCCCAAAATTTGCTTGGCATGGCCCAAGTGTTTCATAGAAAAAGACTTACACAACTCTTTCTTCAGCTCGTCAATCTTGGAAGTATTCTTGCCCACAATCAACATATCATCCAGATACAACAAAAGGATGATAAACTCATTGTCAGAAATTTTTTGTATAAATACACAATGATCTGAAGACATCTTCTTATAGCCTTGCTCCCCCACAACAAATTCAAACTTCTTGTGCCACTGTCTAGGAGCTTGCTTTAGGCCATATAGACTCTTTTTGAGTTTGCACACAAAATTTTCTTCACCACCTACTTTGAAGCCCTCAGGTTGCTCCATATAAATCTCTTCTTCTAGGTAACCGTGAAGGAAAGGTGTCTTCACATTCATCTACTCAATCTATAAATTAATACTAGCAGCCAAACCTAAAACTGTGCGAATCGAGGATATTTTCACAACAGGAGAAAATATTTCATCAAAGTTAATACCCTTTCTTTGACCAAATCCCTTAACAACCAATCTAGCTTTGTACCTGGGCTTCAAGTTGTGTTCTTCAACTTTAACTTTGAACACCCACTTGTTCTTCAAAGCTCTCATGCCTTGGGAAATTTTACCAACTCATAAGTGTGGTTCTAATGCAGAGACTTCATCTAATTTTGCATGGCTTCAATCCATTGATCCTTGTGCTCATCTTCCATGGAATCCTTATAATATTTAGGTTCTCCCCCGTTAGAGAGTACACATACTCATTGGGTGAATAATGGGATGAAGGAAACCGTTGTCTTGTGGACCTCCGAAGCGGAATATTTGATTTGTCCACAACTTCATGAGCAACAGGATCATCAATAACAATATCATTGTTATTATCAACATCAACATGTTGATTTGATACATGATTTTGGGCGTCACCATGATTATCAAGCCCAACAACATCATGCACACTTGTGTGAGGAACGTCATCATGATGAACTATACCATCAAAACTTGAAGATAACACCTTCTCCGCTTTCTCAATACCTTCAATTGTTTGATTCTCCATGAGAATAATATCACGGATTCTCACAACTTTCTTTTCAATTGGATCATATAGCCTGTAACCAAATTCATCTAGGCCATATTCAATGAAGATGCATTGCCTTGTCTTGACATCTAACTTTGACCTCTCATCTTTCGGCACATGTACAAAAGCTTTGCAACCAAATACTCTCAAATGATTAGAGGAAACATCCTTTCCATACCAAACACTATTTGGTACAGCACTTTGCAAAGCAACAACAGGAGATAGATTAATAACATGTGCAGCGGTCAATAAAGCATCACCCCAAAATGAGTTCGGCAACTTTGCTTTAGAAAACAAACATCTAAATCTTTCCTTCAAGGTCATGTTCATTCTCTCAGCCAAACCATTAAGCTGAGGAGTCTTGGGAGGAGTCTTCTGGTGTCTAATACCTTGATACTTGCAGTATTCATCAAATGGTTCACAATATTCACCACCATTATCAGTACGAATAAATTTCAGTTTCTTTTCAGTTTCTCTTTCAACTGAAGCCTGAAACTGCTTAAAGACACCTAACACTTGGTCATTAGTCTTCAAGACATAGACCCAAAGTTTTCTCGAGCAATCATCAATGAAAGTGACAAAGTAGAGAGCACCACCCAATGTCTTTGTCTTCATTGGACCACATAAATCATAGTGCACCAACTCAAGCAACTCTGTTTGTCTCGAAGGGGGTTAGGACTTATAGGAAACTATATTTTATTTTCCAGCCAAGCAGTGCTCACACTTTTCTAATTTAGCACATTTAAAATTTGACAAAAAATTCTTCTTGGCTAGAACATTAAGTCCTTTCTCGCTGATGTGGCTAAGTCTCTTGTGCCATAACGTTGAGGAGTTATCGCTCTCAACCGCATTCACCATATCAACACAAGTTGATGCCCTAGTCCAGTATGGACCACGACATTTGTTACCACGAGTCACAACCAAGGAACCCTTAATGAGTTTCCATTTTCCATCACCATTGGTACTAACATATCCTTCATCATCCAAAACACCAACAGAAAGAAGGTGCAGACTAACATCAGGAGCATGTTTCACATTGTTCAAAACTAGTTTAGTTCTAACACTAGTTTCCAAACAAATTGTACCAATACCAACCACCCTAGAAATAGTCTCATTACCCATACTCAAGATTCCAAAATCACCAGGAGTATATGAAGAGAAAAAATCCTTCCTTGATGTCACATGAGATGCGGCTCTAGTGTCCACAACCAAGCTTGACTCATCACAAGCAATATTTATCATGTCTTCATCAAGGACAGAAACAAGATCTTCGGTGGTAACAGTGGCTAGGAAATTTTCATTACCATCTTCCTTAGTTTCCTATTTGTTTTTGTTCTCCCTCTTCAACTTCCTATAGTACTTTTTTGTATGCCCTTTCATGCCACAATGATATCAATTAATATCCTTAAGTTTGCCTCTGGATTTGCTCCTATTTTGTACTCTATATTGAGAACCACGAGTTTTGTTTCTCCGTTGGGGCCAGTTATCAAGACATCCGATGAAGAAGAACCTTGAGTTTTTCTTCTCATCTCTTCTTTAAAGACACTACTCTTGGCGGAATCCATAGAGATTACACCATTCGGAGCAGAATTTGACAATGAAGTTCTAAATGTTTCCCAAGAGTCTGGTAGGGAACCAAGTAGAAGCAAGCCTTAATTTTCTTCATCAAATTGATGCCCATAGAAGATAACTGATTCCTGATCCCCTGAAAGTTATTCAGATAGTCTGTCATCGGAGAACATCATGATATTTTAAACTCAACATCTGCTTTATTAAAAGCATTTTGTTGTAGCCAGTCTTCCGAGCATACAAACTTTCAAGATGTTCCCATAGGGTTCAAGCATGTGTCTCTCCAGAAATATGGTTCAACACATTACCGTCAACCCATTGCCTAATGAATCCACAAATCTGTCTGTGCAACAGATTCCACTCTTCATCTGTTTTATTATCAGGCTTTACAGTGATAAATACTGGTTTGTAAAAGTTCTTAACATAAAGTAGATTTTCCATTTTTCCTTTTCAAATGGCATAATTAACACCATTCAAAGTAACCATTCTACTTGTGTTGGATTCGATTGTTTTCCCCCAAAAATATAGTTATGCAAATCAAAGTAAATCTTTTCTGATGTGGAAGTTCAGACTGTGCTGCAACCACAAAGCATACTCAGATAAAACCTTGGCTCTGATACCAGTTTGTTGGGAAAAGTCGGATAAATACAACAATATATATGGTAAAAGTATGAAAATAAAATGAAAAAATAATGACACCAAGAATTTTACGTGGAAACCTTTCTGAATAAGGGAAAAAACCACAGGCCAAGGGAAGAAACTGATATTACTATAGTAAGAAATTTTACAATGTGTAGTCACGAATACAATACTCAAATTGACTACTAAACACTCAAAAGGAACAACACTCTTTTGGTTTTCACGTTACTAAATATCGCTCACTCTCTATTTTTCTTCACATACTATTTTTCTTGTATAGTCTATGGAATATCTCACTTTGCTCTCAAAATGATTTTTCTCTCTAATTTGGTGTGTTCTACAAATGAGTAAGAATGCTCTATTTATAGAAGGATAAAACTAAGTCTGTGTCACTAATGACATAGGTAAATATAGCTAAGTCAAAAATGATTGCAAACTTACCAATTTGCCAACCACCAAATCTTTTATTTTCAACTCCAATTACTATTCATTTTTATCAATTGCTTGTAGCAATTGAATAGCAAAAGTTGACCAAAAATATGGGATGGATTCAACAATATATAGTATTGGAATTGGGATTTTCAATAAGAGAGTTCAAAATCTGAAGATATACACACTAAGTAGCCGAAGAGAATTTGACATCACTATATATATCTAGAAAAATTATTTTGGCCATCTATAAATAGTATATTTTATCCCAAAAAGGGTTTGGATGAACCCCCGAGAATAAGGTAGTTATATATATATATATATATATATATATATATATATATATATAT
>NC_028639.1:60680546-60682361 GCF_001406875.1 Solanum pennellii
TATATATATTATTTATACAATATTGACATATTGTACGATCACTTTAGTTGAAATTATTTTTATCAATTTTATTTATTTCCCTTCTTTTCTAATTCTTTTCCTCACTCTTTTCTAGATTGAATAAACATTAATAGTAATTCTATAGCCCCCACCCCAACCGACATATACAATACAGAAAAGGGCAATAATAGATGAATCTATCGGACTTTATATTTGACTGGGGTCTAAATGTCATAAAAAGTTTAATCAAAGTTAAAAAAAGTATAATTTCATGTTGTGCTTCTTTTTTGCAAGTTGCAAAAGGTGTTGTTCTTGTAATACTAGTAACTCATCTCTTGTGATTTAGCAAAGTTGAGTAGTCTACATTGTAATGGACATCAATCAGAATCATTGGACATTTTCATGGATACGAATCTCCCCAACTGGTGGAGCTATACTTAACTTTTATAACAAGGGGCCCTCATTAACTTTGACAGGAAATATTCATTTCTTAGATGCCTACCATAAGCAAAGATGTATATTAAACATCTTCACTAGTAATTAATTAAATGCAACTTAATATATGTGTGACGTTGATCAGAGAGTTTATATATGTACAAGGTTAATTCTCATCGCATATGGGATACTATGCCGTAAGAGTGTATCGTCAAGACTTAAGAGTAAATCCTATAAAGTGATTGTCATATAAATGTAGCGAAAATAAGGATGTCAGATGGATGTGTGGATAATATTAGGATAAATATGATTAAAAAGGATGTTATATGGGGAAAGTTGGGAGTGACCAGCGTTGTATGGACAAGATGAGGGAAGTGATCGCAGAGATGCTTCGGACATGTGAAGAGGAGTAGGAAGGGTGAGAGGTTGATTGTAACAGAATTTAGTAGAGATACATGTAGGTCGACTGGGGTTGGGAGTGGCCGTTTAATTAGACAAGCTGATATGACACAAATTTACTTTATCAAGGACATGACCCTAAATAATAAGGCGTGGAGATTTTATTTTTCTATGTATATCTACTATTATCAGGGTCTATCGAAAACAATCTATAACTCCCACAAAAATAAAAGATATATATACATCTTACCTTCTTCAAATATTTACATGGATAGAGTTAATTACAATGAGCTTTAACTATTAACCAGAAACGTTACCCATGCTACGTTGTTGTTCACTACACCAGATACCAAGCTTTTGATCATAAATTTAATTTGATGAATCGCAAAATCATCCCTAAAACAAGTGAAGTTTAATGTTAAATATCACTCACCTCTAAAAATATTCTTATATGGTACCATACCTCTTTCAGAAGGGCACCTTAATTTAGATCTCTTGACTTGGTTCATATCAATGCAAATAAACTTTGATATGACAAAGTAATTAAAAATTATTAGATTTTTTTTTTTAAAATAATTAATAGAAGGTATAATAAAATTTATTCTTTTTTATTTATTAAAATAGACAAGTAATTAGAGACGAATAGAGTAATATATATGCATTCGTGACTTGGGAAGTGCTACTTTGGGAATCTTGTGGCCGCGTAATCTGTTTTGATCGCAATGACTCCCCCAACATTTGATGGCTGCAAAACAAATATTTTATCTTATCAATGCATTTTTTTCCAAAAATACAACGCACAAAATTTGACACTAAGGGTGTGTTTGCTATGAATTTTTCGAATTTTTTTTTTTTATGTTTGGTCTTATATATTTTTTAAATTTAAGAAAAATAATTTCAGAACATATTTTTTAAAATTCTACTGCATTTTAAATTACAAAATACTTTTCTTACCCTATCCTCTCTTCCCCCCCCCCCCCC